>NW_025534312.1:195000-202500 GCF_020615455.1 Coregonus clupeaformis
TTGGATGCAAATCTCCGTTGCTGAAACATGTCGTGTCTCATAGGAGACAAGTACATATGATTTTAAAAAAGGACATTGATGAACTGAATTTAGCATTCAGTTTTAAGATTGATGGATTTGATTATGTTTTCTACGCTTCTACTGAATCAATGAAATGCTTTGGCTGTGGAAGAGAGGGGCATTTGGCGCGTAATTGTCCCGAGAATGAGCGCGCAGAGCCCAGTAGCAGCTCTAGTGCTGGTGCAGCTAATGCACCACCGCGAAGGGATGAACATGCTAAGGGTGCGGGTGCTGGGGATGGGAGGAGGTGGGCAGATGTGGTAGGAAAAGTAGGAGAGGAAGGCAGTGTGGATACGGGGGCAATGGTGGTAGATCAGAACAAAGAAGGAGGGGAAAAAGTCGGTGAGATTGAGACTGCCGTTGCTGAGGTGGTGCTGGAAAATGAAATTGGAGGTCAGGAGGAGATTGAAATAATGGAAAAGGAAGCCGCTGTTTTCAAAGTACCGAGGAGTAAGAGGAAGAATGTAAGGGGTGGTGAAGGGTCTAATTCCAAGAGAAAGGTAGAGATTGATAAATCAGTTGAAGATAAACCGGTTGTAGAGATGGTGGAGTTTTCTTCTGGGGAGGATAGCGAGAGTGAGTCATCTGATGCGTCACAACAAAATAGTGAGATAAATGGGGTGGAAGGGAGGTATGGGATTGAGAAAGTACGTCAATTTCTGAAGTTGACAAAAGGGAAGAAATATATGCAGGATTATAATGTAACAGATTTTTTCCCTGAAAGTGAATTGTTTATTGAATCAGCAAAGTTTCTGATGTCAAAAATAACAGGGGGAGGTTTGACAAGCCCTGAAATTGCTAGACTCAAGAAAGTGGTCACGAGAGTGATAAGTGATGCAAATTCTAAAGAAAATGAAAGAGTTCAGTCGCAGCCTTAACTCTGTAAAGAGATGTGGTTTCTGTGTCTTCCTCTGTATTTTTTTTTCATCCATGAGCAGTTTTAAGATTTCTTCTTTAAACGTAAATGGGGCAAGAGACGTTAAAAAAAGAGCCGTAGTGTATGAGTTAATTAGGGGAAAGGGAAGTGACATAAATTTTCTACAAGAAACGCATAGTAATTTGGAAAATGAAGTTATGTGGCAACAGGAGTGGGGGGACAGTGGTGTGTAGTCATAAAGACTCAAAAAGTGGGGGTGTGGCCATTTTGTTCTCAAAAGGGTTTTTGCCTTTGTCATATGAGGTTGAAGAGGTAGTTGAGGGGAGGTTATTAAAAGTTAGAGCAAGGTATGAAAACATCACTATGTGTCTGATAAATGTATATGCCCCAGTGGTGGCAGTTGAGAGGGTATGTTTTTTAGAGACATTATCAAATACCATTGGGAAATGTAATAATGAAGATTATTTATTTATTGCTGGGGATTTTAACTGTACAGTCAGTGATTTAGATAGAAATCACAAAGAACCTCATATAGCCTCAAGGACTTTTTTAAAACGCCTCATTGTAACACATGAACTGTGTGATATATGGCGGAGTCAACATGGAGGCACGAGACAGTACACCTGGGCCCATGTGAGAGAGAACACCATCTCTATGGCCAGGTTAGATAGGTTTTATTGTTTTGAGCATCAATCTCAGGTCTGTAAATCAAGTGTGATAACCCCAGTGGGATTTTCTGATCATTGTTTAATAACAGAGGTGGTGTTCATTAACGATGTAAAACCCAAAAGCGCATATTGGCATTTTAATATAACTTTATTGAGTGATGCTCACTTCAGGAAATGTTTTAGTTTTTTTTGGGAGAGGTGGAGGTCTCAAAAGGCCAGTTTTGTATCCCTTCAACAGTGGTGGGATATAGGGAAAATCCAGATTCAACAATTATGTAATCAATACACAAGGAATGTCACCAGGGATATCACCAAATCAATGAAAGCCCTAGAGACTGAAATAGTGGAACTCATGACGTTGGTTGAGACCACAGGAGATCGAGGCCATACTCAGGCCCTCAAGAGGAAAAAAGCTACATTGGCAGACCTGCTGGGTATCAGAGCACAGGGGGCATTGGTGAGAAGTAAGTTTCAGGGAATCTCTGAAATGGATGCCTCATCCAAATTTTTCTTTGGTTTAGAGAAAAAGAATGGACAAAGAAAAATTATTCATTGTCTCAAATCAGCTGTTGGACAGGAGCTCACTAGCCCTAGTGAAATTAGAAAGAGGGCAGTAGAGTTCTATGCTGAGCTCTACAAGTGTGAGTACAAAGAGGATAAAACAGTGACACAGCAGTTCCTTGATGGGCTCCCACAGGTGGCTGCAGAAGCTCAGGTTGAGCTAGAGCAACCATTGTCTTTGCAGGAGCTATACACTGCATTAAAAGGCATGGAAAATGGAAGGGCACCAGGCATTGATGGGCTTCCCGTTGACTTTTTTAAGTCTTTTTGGGCTATGTTGGGAGAGGATTGGCTAGCAGTAGTTAATGATAGTTTAACCGGAGGGTTACTACCAATAAGCTGCAGAAGGGCTGTCCTCACCCTACTGCCCAAAAAGGGTGACCCTAGGGAGGTGAAGAACTGGAGGCCGGTGGCTCTATTGTGCACTGATTATAAGATCCTGTCAAAGGCTTTGTCCAACAGGCTGAGGGAGGTGATGGGGCAAATCATACATACGGACCAGTCCTACTGTGTTCCTGGCAGGCAGATAGGGGATAACATTTCTCTGATTCGTGATTTTTTGGACGTCTCTAGGGCTATTGGGTTGGATGCTGGTCTAATTTCAATTGATCAGGAAAAGGCATTTGACCGAGTTGAACATCAATACTTATGGCACACTTTTGAGGCATTTGGGTTCAGCTCTGGTTTTATTGCCATGATAAAGGTGATATATGGTGACATTGAAAGTGTATTGAAAGTTAACGGTGGTTTGAGTGCTCCTTTTAAAGTGTGTAGAGGTATTAGGCAGGGATGCTCTTTGTCGGGAATGTTATATGCCATTGCTATAGAGCCACTACTAAATAGCATTAGAAGTCACATTGAAGGGGTGTACCTTTCAGAGGATATTCCTCCTATTCGTCTCTCAGCCTATGCTGATGATGTAGTTGTTTTAGTGAAAAATCAAGCGGAGGTGGATAGTTTGAGTCTAATGGTTGACCGTTTTAGGGGAATATCCTCTGCAAAGGTAAATTGGGAAAAAAGTTGTGCTTTACAGATTGGAGAATGGTCTGGAGGGATCATGGCTTTGCCAGGGGGGCTGGAATGGTGTAAGGGAGGTTTTAAGTATCTTGGAGTGTACCTAGGAGATGAGGGGACAATGGAAAAAAATTGGATTGGGGTGGTTGAAATGGTGGAAGGGAGGATGAGGAGATGGCGTTGGTTGTTATCGCGTATGTCATATAGGGGGCGCACTATTATAGTTAATAATGTGATTGCCTCTGCACTGTGGCATCGGTTGTCAGTTTTAGAGCCACCATCTGGCCTTCTGGCTAAGATACAGGCAATGATTGTGGATTTTTTTTGGGATAAATATCACTGGGTTCCACAAAGTGTTTTGTATTTGTCAAAAGAGGAGGGGGGACAAGGTCTTGTACATCTTGCTAGTAGGGCTGCTGCTTTCCGGTTTCAGTTTATTCAAAGGTTGCTTTATGGACCGGAAAATGTGGTTTGGAGAGGGGTGGCAGGTCTTGTATTACAGCAGGTTGGGGGATTAGGTTTAAAGAAAGCTTTATTTTTGGTTGATAGTAGACAGATTTCTAGGGAGGGAGTACCTCCGTTTTACAGAGGCCTTCTTAGGGTGTGGAGCATTATGAAGGTGTCCAGACGAACGTCAGCGGAGTCAGTGCATTGGCTGTTGGAGGAACCTCTGGTGTACGGGGCAAGACTGGATTGTACAACTGCAGCTGTTCCATATTTCTCCAAGATTCTGGTGAAGGGCAAAATCATCACCTTAAAACAGTTAATGGCCATGGCTGGGACCGCCTTAATGGATGGAAGAAGGGTGGCTGAACATTTGGGGGTGAGGTCGGAAAGGATTGTCGGACAACTGCTGGGAAGCTGCAGGAAGGCTCTGTCAGCAGAAGAGTGGGGTATGCTTAATAGTCACAAGAAGAATGTACAAGATGAAAACGTCTCATTTCCAAGACTAGGGATTACACCCAATATCCCAGAGTTAGAAAGAAAGGCGTTATTAATGGATTTGAGAGGGTTGGAAGAGGTGGGTTTGGATGAGGTGAATGGGAAAGACTTATACAGGGGGTGTGTCAAGGTTTTGAATAAAGATAAATTGAAAAATAGAAAAGACACTCCATGGAGGGTAAAATTGGGCATTGATGACAAGGTAAAGCCAGCATGGAGAGCACTGTACAAGCCACCGTTACAAAAGGGTACTGGGGATATGCAATGGAGGGTTTTACATGGCATCATTGCAGTTAATGCTTTTGTATCTGTTATTAACTCAGATGTTGGAGATGGATGCCCTTTTTGTAGTATAAGAGAAACAATTTTTCATTGTTTTATGGAGTGTGAGAGGATAAAACCTCTCTTGGAAATGCTGGAGTCTTTGTTTAAAGCTGTAGGGGAGATTTTCAATAACACTGTTTTTATTTTGGGGTTTCAATATAGTAAGCATCAGAAAAGAAAATGTCAACTGTTAAATTTTATTTTGGGACAAGCTAAGATGTCAATTTTTCTGAGTAGGAAACATAAGATAGAAACGGGATATGGGCAGGATGTAAGATGTGTTTTTAAAGGATTAGTGAAAGCAAGAATAAAAGTGGATTTTGAGTTCTTCTCAGCTGTAAAAGATCTCCCATTGTTTGAGGAGAAGTGGGCTTACGAAAGAGCGGTTTGTTTTGTGGAGGAGGGGAAACTATTTTTTGTTGATGAAATGAGTTGAATGTATATGTTCTTTTGTATTTTTATTTTATTTTATTTAGGAATTACATTTTTTTTCATTTTTGGAAAGGCAGTGTGCCATTATTTATGTTAACAATTGAGTATAAAATAAAGGTTTTATAAAAACTCAAATCTCTCTCTCTCTCTCTCTCTCTCTCTCTCTCTCTCTCTCTCTCTCTCTCTCTCTCTCTGTCTATCTTTCGTTCTTTCTTTCTCTCTCTCTCTCTCTCTCTCTCTCTCTCTCTCTCTCTCTCTCTCTCTCTCTCTCTCTCTCTCTCTCTCTCTCTCCCTCTTTCTCTCTCTCTCTCTCTCTCTCTCTCTCTCTCTCTCTCTCTCTCTCTCTCTTTCTCTCTCTCTCTCTCTCTCTCTCTCTCTCTCTCTCTCTCTCTCTCTCTCTCTCTCTCTCTCTCTCTCTCTCTCTCTCTCTGTCTATCTTTCTTTCTTTCTCTCTCTCTCTCTCTCTCTCTCTCTCTTTAGCGTAGCATCCAATTAAATCGGCTCTGACTTATTTATTTATTATTTTGCGTGTGTGCGTGTGTGTGATTGACAGCTCAGAGTAATTAGAATTGAGGCTGGCATTCCAGTGAGTGGTGGGTCCTATGCCTCAGCCTCCACCCCCTGATCAGACTATTCTATTAATTAGAAATACCTACCTCTGAACACACACACTCACAGGCGCACACACACTCACAAACACACGTGCGCACACACACATGCGCATGTGTGCTTGCGTGCCTGTGTGTGCTTGTGAGTTTCTGTGTGAACCACACTCCTTATCGCCTAACAACCACTGCTGACGCTACAGTCCAGCCCCTCTGCTGACTCAAACTATCACTCAGTAACAGAGTATGTTCCAGTCCCTCTGCTGACTCAAACTATCACTCAGTAACAGAGTATGTTCCAGTCCCTCTGCTGACTCAAACTATCACTCAGTAACAGAGTATGTTCCAGTCCCTCTGCTGACTCAAACTATCACTCAGTAACAGAGTATGTTCCAGTCCCTCTGCTGACTCAAACTATCACTCAGTAACAGAGTATGTTCCAGAGTGGAGGCCCTTGGTTGTGAAGGCCCTTGGTTCTGGAAGCCCTGGGTATTGTGTGTAGACCAGTGACAAAAAATCTCTATTTAATCCATTTTAAATTCAGGGCCCTTGGTTCTGGAGGCCCTTGGTTGTGAAGGCCCTTGGTTCTGGAGGCCCTTGGTTGTGAAGGCCCTTGGTTCTGGAGGCCCTTGGTTCTGGAGGCCCTTGGTTGTGAAGGCCCTTGGTTCTGGAGGCCCTTGGTTCTGGAGGCCCTTGGTTGTGAAGGCCCTTGGTTCTGGAGGCCCTTGGTTCTGGAGATCCTTGGTTGTGAAGGCCCTTGGTTCTGGAGGCCCTTGGTTCTGGAGGTCCTTGGTTGTGAAGGCCCTTGGTTCTGGAGGCCCTTGGTTCTGGAGATCCTTGGTTGTGGAGATCCTTGGTTCTGGAGATCCTTGGTTCTGGAGGCCCTTGTTTGTGGAGGCCCTTGGTTGTGGAGGTCCTTGGTTCTGGAGGCCCTTGGTTGTGGAGGCCCTTGGTTGTGGAGGCCCTTGGTTGTGGAGGCCCTTGGTTCTGGAGATCCTTGGTTCTGGAGATCCTTGGTTCTGGAGTACCTTGGTTCTGGAGGCCCTTGGTTCTGGAGGCCCTTGGTTGTGGAGGCCCTTGGTCCTGGAGGCCCTTGGTTCTGGAGATCCTTGGTTGTGAAGGCCCTTGGTTCTGGAGGCCCTTGGTTCTGGAGGTCCTTGGTTGTGAAGGCCCTTGGTTCTGGAGGCCCTTGGTTGTGAAGGCCCTTGGTTCTGGAGGCCCTTGGTTCTGGAGGCCCTTGGTTGTGAAGGCCCTTGGTTCTGGAGGCCCTTGGTTCTGGAGATCCTTGGTTGTGAAGGCCCTTGGTTCTGGAGGCCCTTGGTTCTGGAGGTCCTTGGTTGTGAAGGCCCTTGGTTCTGGAGGCCCTTGGTTCTGGAGATCCTTGGTTCTGGAGATCCTTGGTTCTGGAGATCCTTGGTTCTGGAGGCCCTTGGTTCTGGAGGCCCTTGGTTCTGGAGATCCTTGGTTCTGGAGGCCCTTGGTTCTGGAGGCCCTTGGGGCTACAGTAGATGTGTTCTATTATCCCTGATGATGAACATTATGATGCACATTATGACTCATGTATGCAGTGGTCTTAGGGGGACAAAAATACATTTTGGGTCCTTCCTCACCCTCCACTTCCTCTTGTTCATCCCTCCTCTCCACTCTCCTCTCCTCTATGTAATTCAGTAGTCACTCAGACAGGATGTTTGAGACAGAGGTAGCTGCCTATATAGACTTAGGACAGTGGTCACCAACCAGTCATGTTTAAAAAAAAGAATTCGGAGCAGTAGGTCTTGGCTTGCATTTTCACTGCGAAAGGGATCTTGACTCAGGAAAGGTTGATGACTCAGGAGATAGAGAGATGTTATACTACCATCACTCTATAGACTCAGGAGATAGAGAGATGGTCTACTACCATCACTCTATAGACTCAGGAGATAGAGAGATGTTCTACTACCATCACTCTATAGACTCAGGAGATAGAGAGATGTTCTACCACCATCACTCTATAGACTCAGGAGATAGAGAGATGTTC
>NW_025534312.1:207500-225959 GCF_020615455.1 Coregonus clupeaformis
CATCCATACCCTCTGCTGTTGTGGTGTTTTGCTACATCTCCCACCATTTTTCTCTATTTGAGTTTTCTGATTGGAAACAGAGAACAGATCAATAATGTGAACAGTTAGAGCTGCCACCCATCACTCACACTGACTAGCAACACTGAGGACAAAGACAGTGGGAGAGGGAGCGCTCATGCAATGCACATCTCTCTCTCTCTCTCTCTCTCCAATGTCTGGGCTTTTCTCCAGACTGCAGCAGTGTGTGTGTGTGTGTGTGTGTGTGAGTGAGTGTGTGTGTGTGTGTGTGTGTGTGTGTGTGTGTGTGTGTGTGTGTGTGTGTGTGTGTGTGTGTGTGTGTGTGTGTGTGTGTGTGTGTGTGTGTGTGTGTGTGTGTGTGTGTGTGTGTGTGTGTGTGTGTGTGTGTGTGTGTGTGTGTGTGTGTGTGTGTGTGTGTGTGTGTGTGTGTGTGTGTGTGAGTGAGTGGAGGCCAGCTGAACAACCAACCCTGAACTGCAGCAGTAGGGGCCAGACTATCCAGACTATAACCACCTCCCTATTCACTATATAGTGCACTTTTTTTGACCAAAGCCTATTGGGTTGTGTTCAAAGGTAGGGCACTATATAGGGGATAGGGTGCACCCGCTTCCTCTGCTTCTTAGTCATACCATATTTTGTGAAGCGGTCCAATGGTTCACCCTGGTCGAGTCCTGGCCCACTGTAGCTAATAGCTGCTATTAACTTCTACAATATAGCTAATAGCTGTGCCCTGGATATTAACTACTATAATATAGCTAATAGCTGTGCCCTGCCTATTAACTACTACAATATAGCTAATAGCTGTGCCCTGGCTATTAGCTACTACAATATAGCTAATAGCTGTGCCCTGGATATTAACTACTACAATATAGCTAATAGCTGTGCCCTGGATATTAACTACTACAATATAGCTAATAGCTGTGCCCTGCCTATTAACTACTACAATATAGCTAATAGCTGTGCCCTGGATATTAACTACTACAATATAGCTAATAGCTGTGCCCTGGATATTAACTACTACAATATAGCTAATAGCTGTGCCCTGGCTATTAGCTACTACAATATAACTAATACAGTGGGGGAAAAAAGTATTTAGTCAGCCACCAATTGTGCAAGTTCTCCCACTTAAAAAGATGAGAGAGGCCTGTAATTTTCATCATAGGTACACGTCAACTATGACAGACAAATTGAGATTTTTTTCTCTCCAGAAAATCACATTGTAGGATTTTTAATGAATTTATTTGCAAATTATGGTGGAAAATAAGTATTTGGTCACCTACAAACAAGCAAGATTTCTGGCTCTCACAGACCTGTAACTTCTTCTTTAAGAGGCTCCTCTGTCCTCCACTCGTTACCTGTATTAATGGCACCTGTTTGAACTTGTTATCAGTATAAACAACCTCAAACAGTCACACTCCAAACTCCACTATGGCCAAGACCAAAGAGCTGTCAAAGGACACCAGAAACAAAACTGTAGACCTGCACCAGGCTGGGAAGACTGAATCTGCAATAGGTAAGCAGCTTGGTTTGAAGAAATCAACTGTGGGAGCAATTATTAGGAAATGGAAGACATACAAGACCACTGATAATCTCCCTCGATCTGGGGCTCCACGCAAAAATCCCAGAACCACACGGGGGGACCTAGTGAATGACCTGCAGAGAGCTGGGACCAAAGTAACAAAGCCTACCATCAGTAACACACTACGCCGCCAGGGACTCAAATCCTGCAGTGCCAGACGTATCCCCCTGCTTAAGCCAGTACATGTCCAGGCCCGTCTGAAGTTTGCTAGAGTGCAATTGGATGATCCAGAAGAGGATTGAGAGAGTGTCATATGGTCAGATGAAACCAAAATAGAACTTTTTGGTAAAAACTCAACTCGTCATGTTTGGAGGACAAAGAATGCTGAGTTGCATCCAACGAACACCATACCTACTGTGAAGCATGGGGGTGGAAACATCATGCTTTGGGGCTGTTTTTCTGCAAAGGGACCAGGTCAACTGATCCGTGTAAAGGAAAGAATGAATGGGGCCATGTATCGTGAGATTTTGAGTGAAAACCTCCTTCCATCAGCAAGGGCATTGAATATGAAACGTGGCTGGGTCTTTCAGCATGACAATGATCCCAAACACACCGCCCGGGCAACGAAGGAGAGGCTTCGTAAAAAGCATTTCAAGGTCCTGGAGTGGCCTAGCCAGTCTCCAGATCTCAACCCCATAGAAAATCTTTGGAGGGAGTTGAAAGTCCGTGTTGCCCAGTGACAGCCCCAAAACATCACTGCTCTAGAGGAGATCTGCATGGAGGAATGGGCCAAAATACCAGCAACAGTGTGTGAAAACCTTGTGAAGACTTAACAGAAAACGTTTGACCTGTGTCATTGCCAACAAAGGGTATACAAAAAAGTATTGAGAAACTTTTGTTATTGACCAAATACTTATTTTCCACCATCATTTTGTCTGTCATAGTTGACGTGTACCTATGATGAAAATTACAGGCCTCTCTCATCTTTTTAAGTGGGAGAACTTGCACAATTGGTGGCTGACTAAATACTTTTTTCCCCCACTGTAGCTGTGCCCTGCCTATTAGCTACTATAATAAAGCTAATAGTTGTGCCCTGGATATTAACTACTACAATATAGCTAATAGCTGTGCCCTGGATATTAACTACTATAATAAAGCTAATAGCTGTGCCCTGGATATTAACTACTACAATATAGCTAATAGCTGTGCCCTGGATATTAACTACTACCATATAGCTAATAGCTGTGCCCTGGCTATTAACTACTACAATATAGCTAATAGCTGTGCCCTGCCTATTAACTACTACAATATAGCTAATAGCTGTGCCCTGGATATTAACTACTACAATATAGCTAATAGCTGTGCCCTGGATATTAACTACTATAATAAAGCTAATAGCTGTGCCCTGGATATTAACTACTACAATATAGCTAATAGCTGTGCCCTGCCTATTAACTACTACAATATAGCTAATAGCTGTGCCCTGGATATTAACTACTACAATATAGCTAATAGCCCGCTGCCCACTCAACCCATCCACCAACTCTAGGGCTGGAACTCAAGCATTCAGCCCTGATATTCAGTGAGTGAGTGAGTGGTGAGTGAGTGAGTGAGTGAGTGAGTGAGTGAGTGAGTGAGTGAGTGAGTGAGTGAGTGAGCGAGCGAGCGAGCGACCGACCGACCGACCGACCGACCGACCGACCACCTACAGATGGCCAGGCCAGTAGTGACAGCAGTGGGGATTCTCTCTCTGAGTGAGGGGGGCGTTAGGTAGATGGATACAGTAGACAGGTAGCTCCTTCCCTAGCTGCTAGCCTGTCTGTTTGTGGGTGAAGAGATGATATGTGGGCTGGGAGGAGTGGTGAGCTAATACTATGCTGTGGTAAATGTAGGCAACCTCAGGCCTGTGTTCCAAATGGCACCCTATTCCCATTAGGACCCTGCTTAAAAGTAGTGCATTATAAAGGGGATAGGGTGCTATTTAGGATGCAGTAAGGAAATCAATACTGTTCGTATGTATGTGCCAGCATCCCTGTTGTGTTTCACTGTGTGTTTCCCAATAACAGACAACAGGAATTCTTCTCAGGAGAAGTGTGTGTGTGTGTTCTGTTACCATGGTACCATCTCTGTGCTGTGGTTCAAGAGCAGTCACAATGATTACCTCATTTCCTCCGTTTGGAGACTAACCCTCGTTATTTTTTTTCATTTTTATTTTTATTTTTGAAATCTCTCTTTGTATCTCGCTTTTCCTCTCTCTCTCCATCTTTTTCTTCCCCACCCCCCCTTTCTCTCTCTCTCTTTATCCCTCTCTCTTTCTCTTTGCCTCTCTCCAGTGCTCTAACACAGAAGGGATTTGTCCGCTGACATGTGAGGCCATGGTGAGTACTCTAGGCTATGCGTGCGTCCAAATTACACCCTATTCCCTTTATAGTGTACTACTTTTGACCAGTGCCCATATTACTGGATAGGGATTAGGTTGCCATTTGGGACACAGGCTATATCTCCTGTAATCTGTGGTATGTAGCCATTGATCACTCCAACCCTGTTGACCCCTATGCCACAGCCATGACCTGAGTCACATGACTTAAATAAAATAAAATAAAATAAAATTGTATTGGCTAATGCGCCAAATTCAACAGGTGTAGACATTACAGTGAAATGCTTACTTACAGCCCTTAACCAACAATGCATTTATTTTTAAATAAAAAAAGTAAAATAAAACAACAAAAAAGTGTTGGGAAAAAAAGAGCAGAAGTAAAGTAAAATAACAGTAGGGAGGCTATATATACAGGGGGGTACCGGTGCCCTCTTCACGACTGTCTTGGTGTGTTTGGACCATGATAGTTCGTTGCTGATGTGGACACCAAGGAACTTGAAGCTCTCAACCTGTTCCACTACAGCCCCGTCGATGAGAATGGGCCCGTCAGGAAGTCCAGGATCCAGTTGCAGAGGGAGGTGTTTAGTCCCAGGATCCTTAGCTTAGTGATGAGCTTTGAGGGCACTATGGTGTTGAATGCTGAGCTGTAGTCAATGAATAGCATTCTCATGTAGGTGTTCCTCTTGTCCAGGTGGGAAAAGGCAGTGTGGAATGAAATAGAGATTGCATCATCTGTGGATCTGTTGGGGCGGTATGCAAATTGGAGTGGGTCTAGGGTTTCTGGGATAATGGTGTTGATGTGAGCCATCACCAGCCTTTCAAAGCACTTCATGGCTACAGACGTCAGTGCTACGGGTCGGTAGTCATTTAGGCAGGTTATCTTAGTGTCCTTGGGCACGGGGACTATGGTCTGCTTGAAACATGTTGGTATTATAGACTCAGTCAGGGACATGTTGAAAATGTCAGTGAAGACACTTGCCAGTTGGTCAGCACATGCTCGGAGTACACTTCCTGGTAATCCGTCTGGCCCTGCGGCCTTGTGAATGTTGACCTGCTTAAAAGTCATACTCACATTGGCTACGGAGAGCGTGATCACATAGTCATCCGGAACAGCTGGTGTTCTCATGCATGCTTCAGTGTTGCTTGCCTCGAATCGAGCATAGAAGTGGTTTAGCTCGTCTGGAAGTCTTGTGTCACTAGGCAGCTCGCGGCTGTGCTTCCCTTTGTAGTCTGTAATAGTTTTCAAGCCCTGCCACATCCGACGAGCGTCATAGCCGGTGTAGTACGATTCGATCTTAGTCCTGTATTGACTCTTTCCTGTTTGATGGTTCGTCGGAGGGCATAGCGGGATTTCTTATAAGCGTCCGGGTTAGAGTCTTGCTCCTTAAAAGCGGCAGCTCTACCCTTTAGCTCAGTGCGGATGTTGCCTGTAATCCATGGCTTCTGGTTGGGGTATGTACTTAAGGTCACTGTGGGGATGACGTCATCGATGCACTTATTGATGAAGCCAGTGACTGATGTGGTGTACTCCTCAATGCTATCTGAAGAATCCCGGAACATGTTCCAGTCTGTGCTAGCAAAACAGTCCTGTAGCTTAGCATCTGCGTCATCTGACCACTTTTTTATTAACCGAGTCACGGTGCTTCCTGCTTTAGTTTTTGCTTATAAGCAGGAATCAGGAGGATAGAGTTATGGTCAGATTTGCCAAATGGAGGGCGAGGTAGAGCTTTGTATGCGTCTCTGTGTGTGGAGTAAAGGTGGTCTAGAGTTTTTTTTCCTCTGGTTGCACATTTAACATGCTGGTAGAAATTAGGTAGAACGGATTTAAGTTTCCCTGCATTAAAGTCCCGGGCCACTAGGAGCGCTGCCTCTGGATGAGCGTTTTCCTGTTTACTTATGGCCTTATACAGCTCATTCAGTGCAATCTTAATGCCAGCATTGGTTTGTAGTGGTAAATAGACAGCTATGAAAAATATAGATGAAAACTCTCTTGGTAAATAGTGTGGTCTACAGCTTATCATAAGATACTCTACCTCAGGCGAGCAAAACCTTGAGACTTCCTTAGTATTTGATTTTGTGCACCAGCTGTTGTTTACAAATATACACAGACCGCCACCCCTTGTCTTACCGGAGTCAGCCGTTCTATCCTGCCAATGTAGCGTATAGCCCGCTAGCTGTATGTTGTCCATGTTGTCGTTCAGCCACGACTCGGTGAAAAATAATATATTACAGTTTTGAATGTCCCGTTGGTAGGATAACCATAATCTTCGGTCATCTAATTTATTTTCAAATGATTGAACATTGGCTAATAGGATTGATGGAAGAGGCAGTTTACTCGCTCGCCAAATATGTATACTCGGAAATACATACTGTGTGTTTGTCACGGTACTGATGTGGACGTGGTGGTGAAGTCAGGCGCAGGACACAGCGGATAAGTCAAAACGACTTTACTGAAGTAATTGAACAACATACAAAATAAATGGCCTCGAAACACCGGAGGCGAACAAATACGCGAATTGCGTATAAACACTCACAAACAAAAGTACCGAACCTTGAAACAAACGACAGGCAACTACAAAACATAACACAGGGAAACTTATAGGTGACATAATCATGACAGAATACGAAACAGGTGCACTAAACTAGACATGACAAAACAAACATCGAAAACATCAAACGGTGGCAGCTAGTACTCCGGGGACGACGAACGCCGAAGCCTGCCCGAACAAGGAGGAGGAGCAGCCTCGGCGGTATTCGTGACAGTGTTCCTTTCAGATGTTCATGTTATTAGATTGTCAATAAATTGTCAATGATATTGGTTTTACTTTTAACAATAAAGAATCTTTTTTTTTACCTCTGTTGTCGAGCAAGCATACCAAAAGATAGTTTTTGAGTGGATTTTCCCTTTAACATGTTGGATGAGGGCCTAATAGCCTTCTGCATGACTAAGCACTGTGTTTTTTATTTCCTATTCTTTACCTGGCATTGGAGTGGAAGGGAACCCAAATTCAAGTCCCAAATGGCACCCTATTCCTTATGTACTGCACTACTTTTGACCAGCCCAGGTCAAAAGTAGTACACTCTATAGGGAATAGGGTGCCATTTAGCAAACCCCCTAAGTTTGGCTGGTGGCAGTAGAGTGTTGATGGACCGCTGGTAAAAGAGAACGGCTGGTCTCTGCTGGTCAAGCAGCAGCATCCATCACTGTCTTCTCTTCTCCCATCTGGCCTTACTATTCTCTCTCTCTCTCTCTCTCTCTCTCTCTGTCTCTCTCTCTCTCTCTCTCTCTCCCTCTCTCTCTCTCCCCTCTCTCTCCCTCTCTCTCTCCCTCTCTCTCTCCACTCTCTCTCTCCCTCTCTCTCTCTCTCTCTCTCTCTCTCTCTCTCTCTCTCTCTCTCTCTCTCCCTCTCTCTCTCTCCCTCTCTCTCTCTCCCCCTCTCTCTCTCTCTCTCCCTCTCTCTCCCTCTCTCTCTCCCTCTCTCTCTCTCTCTCTCTCTCTCTCTCTCTCTCTCTCTCTCTCTCTCTCTCTCTCTCTCTCTCTCTCTCTCTCTCTCTCTCTCTCTCTCTCTCTCTCTCTCTCTCTCTCTCTCTCTCTCTCTCTCTCTCTCTCTCTCTCTCAATTCAATTTAAGAGCTTTATTGGCATGGGAAACATACAGTTGAAGTCGGAAGTTTTCATACACTTAGGTTGGAGTCATTAAAACTCATTTTTCAACCACTCCACAAATTTCTTGTTAACAAACTATAGTTTTGACAAGTCGGGTATGCAGGGTGATTGTCGTACGGTCATTTGGTAAAAAGCAAATTTGACATTTGCTCAGTACATTGTTTTCACTGAGGAAATGTACGAGTCTGCTGTTATTGATAATGCAGAGGATTTTCCCAAGGTTGCTGTTGACGCATATCCTACTGTAGTTATTGGGGTCAAATCTGTCTCCACTTTTGTGGATTGGGGTGATCAGTCCTTGGTTCCAAATATTGGGGAAGATGCCAGAGCTAAGGATGATGTTAAAGAGTTTAAGTATTGCCAATTGGAATTTGTGGTCTGTATATTTTATCATTTCATTGAGGATACCATAAACACCACAGGCCTTTTTGGGTTGGAGGGATTGTATTGTGTCCTGTAGTTCATTCAATGTAATTGGAGAATCCAGTGGTGTCACACCCTGGCTCTGGGACTCTATTTGTTGAGCCAGGGTGTGTTTATTCTATGTGTTATATGTCTATGTTGGGGGTTCTAGGTTGTCTGTTTCTATGTTTGCCTGTGTGACTCCCAATCAGAGGCAACGAGTGTCAGCTGTCGGCTGGTTGTCTCTGATTGGGAGCCATATTTAACTGTCTGTGTTTCACTTTGTGTTTGTGGGTTTTTGTTCCGTGTTCGGTCAGTGTTATCGTTGGACGTCACGAGTCGTTTCTTGTTTTGTATATTTAACTTTAACTAATTAAAGTCATGTTTGTTTCACACGCTGCGCCTTGGTCTACTCCTTCCCACGACCGTGACAGAAAAACCCACCTTAAAAGGACCAAGCAGCGTGTCCAGGAGCAGGCAGCCTGGTCATGGGAGGAAGCGCCAGGAAAAGAGATGGAGAGGCTGGCGATGGCCCAGGTGGGCAAATCGTGGTCCTGGGAGGACATTCTCGGGGGCAAGGGACCTTGGGGGAGGATTAAGGCCCTGGCGAGAGAGGAGCAGCGGCGTCAGCAGTGCCATCGTCGGAAGGACGAGAGGCACCCCCAATAATTTTTTAGGGGGGGGCACACGGCATGGGCGACTGGGCAGCAGGAGGCTGCCACAGGGCGATTTGGAGAGGAGGCCACCGGGTTTGGGGGGCCAGAAGGCAGGTTGGCGGAGCCTGGATGGAGAGCAGAGCCAACTCCCCGTACTCAGGCATGGCAGCATGAGACTGGGCAGGTTCCGCGGTATGCGGAGCTGCGCACTGTGCCACGAGTGGTCCGGCATAGTCCGGTACGTCCTGTGCGAGCACCCCGCACGTGTTGTGCGAAGGTGGGCATGCAGCCAGGACGGAGTGTGCCGGCTCAGCGCTCGTGGCCTCCAGTGCCTCTCCTCGGTCCCGGATATCCTGCGCCAGTGTCACGTGCTGTTATGCCAGTACGGGTACACAGCCCTGTACGTCCTGTGCTGATGCCTCACACAGAGTGTGTGAAGGTAGGCATTCAGCCAGGACGGGTTGTGGCAGCTCTTCACTCCAGGTCTCCTATCCGTCTCCATAGCCCAGTCCGGCCTGTGCCTGCTCCACGCACCAAGCCTACGGTGTGCGTCGCCAGCCCAGCCCGGCCTGTCCCTGCTCCACGCACCAAGCCTACGGTGTGCGTCGACAGCCCAGCCCGGCCTGTTCCTGCTCCACGCACCAAGCCTACGGTGTGCGTCGCCAGCCCTGTCCGGCCTGTCCCTGCTCCACGCACCAAGCCTACGGTGTGCGTCGACAGCCCAGCCCGGCCTGTCCCTGCTCCTCGCACCAAACCTACGGTGTGCGTCGCCAGCCCAGCCCGGCCTGTTCCTGCTCCACGCACCAAGCCTACGGTGTGCGTCGTCAGCCCAGCCCGGCCTGTCCCTGCTCCACGCACCAAGCCTACGGGGTGCGTCGCCAGCCCGGCCCGGCCTGTCCCTGCTCCACGCACCAAGTCTACGGTGCGCGTTGCCAGCCCGGTCCGGCCTGTTCCTGCCACTCGCACCAAGTCTACGGTGCGCGTCGCCAGCCCGGCCCGGCCCGTTCCTGCCACTCGCACCAAGCCAGGGGTGCGAGTCGTCAGTCCGGCATAACCCGTGCCTGGGTCATCGGTGCCAATTCAGGTACCGCTCTACTGCTCCACTAAGGAGCTGAAGCCTACCGCTCCTGCTACGTCCAGTCCAGCTCCAGCCAGCGGGGCCAGACCGGACTAGGGGCGCTATGGGGGGTTTGTTGGAGGGTGGTGGGCAAGACCGGAGCCGGAGCCGCCGCCGAGGAGGAATGCCCATCCAGCCCTCCCCTGTTTTGCTCGTATTTAGGCGCGGTCGCAGTCCGCGCCTTTAGGGGGGGGTACTGTCACACCCTGGCTCTGGGACTCTATTTGTTGAGCCAGGGTGTGTTTATTCTATGTGTTATATGTCTATGTTGGGGGTTCTAGGTTGTCTGTTTCTATGTTTGCCTGTGTGACTCCCAATCAGAGGCAACGAGTGTCAGCTGTCGGCTGGTTGTCTCTGATTGGGAGCCATATTTAACTGTCTGTGTTTCACTTTGTGTTTGTGGGTTTTTGTTCCGTGTTCGGTCAGTGTTATCGTTGGACGTCACGAGTCGTTTCTTGTTTTGTATATTTAACTTTAACTAATTAAAGTCATGTTTGTTTCACACGCTGCGCCTTGGTCTACTCCTTCCCACGACCGTGACAAGTGGGTTCTGGTAGTCTTCAATAGTTGATTATAGGATTTGTATTTGATCATGTATATGTTTTTGCTGTTTGTTCTTTGTTCTTTGTTATAGGGCCAAAAAGATTGGAGAAGTGGTTTATCCACACATCTCCGTTTTGGATAGATAGCTCTTCGTGTTGTTGTTTGTTTAGTGTTTTCCAATATTCCCAGAAGTGGTTAGAGTCTATGGATTCTTTAATTACATTGAGCTGATTTCTGATGTGCTGTTCTTTCTTTTTCCGTACTGTATTCCTTCTTTTTCACCATAGTGAAGGCGTAGGCTCAGGTTTTCTGGGTCTCTATGTTTTTGGTTGGATAGGTTTCTCAATCTCTTTCTTAGGATTTTGCATTCTTCATCAAACCTTTTGTCATTGTTGTTCATTTTCTTCGGTTTTCTGTTTGAAATGTTTAGATTTGATAGGGAACCTGAGAGGTCAAATATACTGTTTAGGTTTTCTACTGCCAAGTTTACGCCTTCACTATTACAGTGAAACGTTTTGTCCAGGAAGTTGTCTAAAAGGGATTGAATTTGTTGTTGCCTAATTGTTTTTTGGTAGGTTTCCACACTACTTTCCTTCCATCTATAGCATTTCTTAATATTATTCAGTTCCTTTGGCTTTGATGCCTCATTATTGGGTATTGCTCTGTTCAAGTAGACTGTGATTTTGCTGTGATCTGATAGGTGTGTCAGTGGGCTGACTGTGAACACTCTGAGAGACTCTGGGTTGAGGTCAGTGATAAAGTAGTCTACAGTACTACTGCCAAGAGATTAGCTTTGTGTACCTACCGTAGGAGTCCCCTCGAAGCCTACCATTGACTATGTACATACCCAGTGTGCGACAGAGCTGCAGGAGTTGTGACCCGTTTTTGTTGGTTATGTTGTCGTAGTTGTGCCTAGGGGTGCATATGGGTGAGACAGCCTATAGGGAGGAGGTCAGAGACCTGGCCGTGTGGTGCCAGGATAACAACCTCTCCCTCAACGTGACCAAGACAAAGGAGATGATTGTGGACTACAGGAAAAAAAAGAGGACTGAGCACGCCCCCATTCTCATCGACGGGGCTGTAGTGGAACAGGTTGAGAGCTTCAAGTTCCTTGGTGTCCACATCACCAACGAACTATCAAGGTCCAAACACACCAAGACAGTCGTGAAGAGGGCACGACAAAGCCTATTCCCCCTCAGGAGACTGAAAAGATTCGGCATGGGTCCTCAGATCCTCAAAAAATTATACAGCTGCACCATCGAGAGCATCCTGACTGGTTGCATCACCGCCTGGTATGGCAACTGCTTGGCCTCCGACCGCAAGGCACTACAGAGGGTTGTGCGTACGGCCCAGTACATCACTGGGGCCAAGCTTCCTGCCATCCAGGACCTCTATACCAGGCGGTGTCAGAGGAAGGCCCTCAAAATTGTCAAAGACTCCAGCCACCCTAGTCATAGACTGTTCTCTCTGCTACCGCACGGCAAGCGATACCGGAGTGCCAAGTATAGGTCCAAAAGGCTTCTCAACAGCTTCTACCCCCAAGCCATAAGACTCCTGAACAGCTAATCATGGCTACCCAGACTATTTGCACTGCCCCCCCACCCCATCTTTTTACGCTGCTGCTACTCTTTTAATTATTTATGCATAGTCACTTTAACACTATTACTTCAATGGGACAGAGGGAAAACACACGCACGTGCACACTTCACTAACATATTACTTCAACTACCTCAACTAGCCGGTGCCCCCGCACATTGACTCTGCACCGGTACCCCCCTGTATATATAGCCTCCCTACTGTTATTTTATTTTACTTCTGCTCTTTTTTTCTCAACACTTTTTTTGTTGTTGTTTTATTTTACTTTTTTATTAAAAATAAATGCACTGTTGGTTAAGGGCTGTAAGTAAGCATTTCACTGTAATGTCTGCCCCTGTTGTATTCGGCGCATGTGGCCAATATAATCTGATTTGATTTGATATGGGGGAGGGAATGCTGTCACCTCCAGGTAGGTGTTTGTCCCCCTGTGTGCTGAGGGTGTCAGGTTCTTGTCCAGTTATGGCATTTAGGTCGCCACAGACTAGTACATGTCCCTGGGTCTGGAAATTTCCCCCTCCAGGATGGAGAAGCTGTCTTCATGAAAGTATGGGGATTCTAGTGAGGGGATATAGGTAGCACACAAGAGGACATTTGTCTCTGTTGAGATAATTTCCTTTTGAATTTCTAGCCAAATATAAAATGTTCCTGTTTTGATTAATTTAATAGAGTGAGTTAGATCTGCTCTATACCAAATTAGCATACCCCCTGAGTCCCTTCCCTGTTTTACTCTTGGTAGTTTGGTAGATGGGACTACCAGCTCTCTGTAACCTGGAGGGTAACCAGTGGGTCCATCTCCTCTATACCATGTTTATTGTAGGATGACAATGTCTGTATTTCTGATTTCTTTGGTGAAGTTCAGGTTCCTGCTCTTTAGGCCGAAGGCAGATGACCTCAGGCCTTGGATATTCCAGGATGAGATAGTGAAGGCTTTGTGTTCCATAAAGTGTCCAATGTTGTTAGTCTCTCTCCCCTCTCTCTCTCTCTCTCTCTCTCTCTCTCTCTCTCTCTCTCTCTCTCTCTCTCTCAGGACCTGGCCTGCTACCTCATCGACAACAATGCTTTCATAATCGTCTCCAAAGAAAAAAACCATGTGAGTAACTCTGGTAGATGTTGAGATGTGTGTGTGTGTGTAATCATGTGTGAGGTAGCACAGCAGAGGGATCATGACTGTATGAATGATCAGCTCATATAAAGTGGCTGTATGGGATGTACTGTGTGTATTTGTATTTTGTATTTATTAAGGATCCCCGTTAGCTGATGCCAAGGCAGCAGCTACTCTTCCTGGGGTCCTGCAACATTAAGGCAGTTATATACAATTTAACATTACATAACATTATATTTCATGACACTTTACCCAATACATTTAGTGTGTTCCCTCAGGCCACTACTCCACTATCACATACTACTCCACAATCACAACATCCCTGTGTACGTGTGTGTAGAGTGAGTGTCTATATGTATGTGTGTATGTGCCTGTGTGTGTGTCTCTTCACAGTAGCCGCTGTTCCACAAGGTGTATTTTTACCTGTTTTTTAAAATCTGATTCTACTGCTTGCATCAGTTACATGATGTGGAATAGAGTTCCATGTAGTCATAGCTCTATGTAGTACTGTGCGCCTCCCATAGTCCGTTCTGGACTTGGGGACTGTGAAGAGACCTCTGGTGGCATGTCTTGTGGGGTATGCATGGGTGTCCGAGCTGAATGTACCGAGCTGTCTGTTTGGAATACTGGCACACAGCTCGGTACATTCAGCTCGTCGACACCTCTCACAACAACAAGCAGTGATGAAGTCAATCTCTCTTCCACTCTGAGCCAGGAGAGACTGGCATGCATGTCATTAATGTTAGCTCTCCGTGTACTTTTAAGGGCCAGCCGTGCTGCCCTGTTCTGAGCCAACTGCAATTTTCCCAAGTCCCTCTTTGTGGCACCTGACCACACTACTGAACAGTAGTCTAGGTGCGACAAAACTAGGGCCTGTAGGACCTGCCTTGTTGATAGTGTTGTTAAGAAGGCAGAGCAGCGCTTAATTATGGACATACTTCTCCCCATCTTAGCTACTGTTGTATCAATATGCTTTGACCATGACAATTTAGTCACCTCAACTTGCTCAATTTCCACATTATTTATTACGAGATGTAGTTGAGGTTTAGGGTTTAGTGAATGATTTGACCCAAATACAATGCTTTTATTTTTGGAAATATTCAGGACTAATTTATTCCTTTAGTCACCCATTCCGAAACTAACTGCAACTATTTGTTAAGTGTTGCAGTTATTTCAGTTGCTGTAGTAGCTGACGTGTATAGTGTTGAGTCATCCGCATACATAGACACACTGGCTTTACTCAAAGCCAGTGGCATGTCGTTAGTAAAGATAGAAAAAAGCAAGAGGCCTAGACAGCTGCCCTGGGGAATTCCTGATTCTACCTGGATTATGTTTAAGAGGCTTCCATTAAAGAACACCCTCTGTGTGTAGTCATTGAGCAGAACGGAGGACCCAGTCCATGGTAGTGTATAACTGTAGTGCCACATAAACAACAGCTGGAAGAAAGGCTTTGTAGGAATTTACTGTCTAATCTCTCCACTGGGACAGAGGGAAAACACACGCACGTGCACACGCACCACACCAGAGGCCCATTACACCATGCATGGCTCCTGACTAATTGTTTTGCTGGTTTTTTATTGTCAGTGTATCGACGTGGAGGATTGCAGGCTTCTGTGTTAGAATAGTGTTTATCTGTGACTCCTTATCTATCCTCTCTGTAGACCAGATAGGTTGGATATCGTCTCCTTAATCCATGTAATTGATTGCTTACCACATGCTCCTGGTGTAATCTGTCTGTGTGTGTGTGTGTGTGTGTGTGTGTGTGCGTGCGTGCGTGCGTACGTGCGTGCGTGCGTGCGGTGCAGGAAAGCTTGGTGGGTAAAGCTCCCGCTGCTAGCTGATCCTGTCAACACGAAACAGAGATGAGAAAACATGCTTGATCCCCTGTCCTACTTCCTGAACCCTACGGGGCGGCACGATTTACAGATGGAAATGGTACATTTACACAACTCACAACACAGGTCACTCAATTCAGTGCTTCCTACTTCCATGTATCAAATCATGTATCAAAGTTATTTCAGTTATATTCAACCAGGAAAATCTGGAGAGTCCCCTACTGATGATCGACCCGTAAATGTAATAAACTGTGACAATAAAATAACAACAAAGCTTATAAGCAATAGAATGGCAAAAGTCTTACCAGACTTGATACATATCAATCAAACAGGGTTTATTAAAAATAGACACTAAAATTCAAGATATAGACAAGATATACAGTTGAAGTTTACATACACCTTAGCCAAATACATTTAAACTCAGTTTTTCACAATTCCTGACATTTAATCCTAGTAAAGATTCCCTGTTTTAGGTTAGTTAGGATCACCACTTTATTTTAAGAATGTGAAATGTCAGAATAATAGTATAGAGAATTATTTATTTAAGCTTTTATTTCTTTCATGACATTCCCAGTGGGTCAGAAGTTTACATACACTCAATTAGTATTTGGTAGCATTGCCTTTAAATTGTTTAACTTGGTTCAAATGTTTCGGAAAGCCTTCCACAAGCTTCCCACAATAAGTTGGGTGAATTTTGGCCCATTCCTCCTGACAGCGCTGGTGTAACTGAGTCAGGTTTGTAGGCCTCCTTGCTCGCACACGCTTTTTCAGTTCTGCCCACAAATGTTCTATAGGATTGAGGTCAGGGCATTGTGATGGCCACTCCAATACCTTGACTTTGTTGTCCTTAAGTCATTTTGTCACAACTTTGGAAGTATGCTTGGGGTCGTTTGGGATTGATTTGCACATTTTGCACCAAAGTACGTTCATCTCTAGGAGACAGAACGCGCCTCCTTCCTGAGCGGTTTGATGGATGCGTGGTCCCATGGTGTTTATACTTGCGTACTATTGTTTGTACAGATGAACGTAGTACCTTCAGGCGTTTGGAAATTGCTCCCAAGGATGAACCAGAGTTGTGGAGGTCTACAATTTCTTTTTTGATTTTCCCATGATGTCAAGCAAAGTGGCACTGAGTTTGAAGGTAGGCCTGGAAATACATCCACAGGTACACCTCCAATTGACTCAAACGATGTCAATTAGCCTATCAGAAGCTTCTAAAGCCATGACATCATTTTCTGGAATTTTCCAAGCTGTTTAAAGGCACAGTCAACTTAGTGTATGTAAACTTCTGACCCACTTGAATTGTGATACAGTGAATTAGAAGTGAAATAATCTGTAAACAATTGTTGGAAAAATTATTTGTGTCATGCACAAAGTAGATGTCCAAACCGACTTGCCAAAACTATAGTTTGTTAACAAGAAATTTTGTTGAAAAACAAGTTTTAATGACTACAACCTAAGTGTATGTAAACTTCCAACTTCAACTGTAGTATTAATAATGGCTGTTGATGCCGAAAAGGCTTTCAAACCCTCTTAAATTGCCTTTTCTATTCAAAACTTTGGAAGCTTTCAACTTCACAGTTGAAATAATACATTTTATAAAAAATATGATATACTGTATGTCCCCTAAAGCAAAAATATACACAAATAATACATTATCTGATGAAATTGCTTTAGAAAAGTGGCACAAGACAGGGACAGGGATGTCCCCTCTCCCCCTCCTGTTTGCACTGGCAATTGAACCGCTTGCAGAAAAAATTAGACAGGACCCAAACGTAACAGGTATCAGTATTGGTAAACATGAACATAAACTAAACTTATTTGCAGATGATCTCCTGATATACCTGACCAATATTGAAAACTCAATGCCCCCTTTGCTAAAACTATTTTCAGAATACTCAAAAATCTCAGCATATAAAATGAATGTGAAAAACCCCCAAAATAAATGGCAATAGGTCAAAGAATAACTCAGGATCTACAGCTATCCTTTAAGTGGGCCACAAAACATATTAAATACTTAGGATCAGTTGGATCCAAAGTTATTTTCCAATTGTTTTTGTTCTGAACAGAACCACTTTTGTTCCGTTCCACTGTTTCGACCAGCAAAATAAAGTTCTGAACAAGTTCGAACCCCAAAAAAGTACTGGTTTATATATCGTTCCTTTCTGTTTCTTTTTTTAATCTGTGAAATCAACAATTCTTGACATTTAGCTCATTAAATGACTTAATCAATCCGTGTGGATAGAGCAGTCAAGCTAGTTGTTTACATGCGTGATGGACAGACAAGTGTAGCCAATGGCGCAAGATGCGGCAGAAATTATTTGGGTGGGAGAGAGCAAAAGAGGGTTGAGAGAGGAGGCTTGAAGTGCAGGGCACCTTGTTATGACATGCATTATCTGAATTAGGTCCACAGAATTACACCTAGGAGGAGCGGCTTCTATGGAGGAACTTGGAATGTCCTTTGAACTAGCTAGCTAACAAGCGTGTGTGTGCAGAGTGGCACCAGAATTAAAAACACGTCTTACCTTTTTTTGTAGTTATCAAATCCAACGTGAAACATGATAACTAGGCCTATAATATTGTTAACTTGCATTGAAAAAGTTAATCCATTCTTCTCTAGATACTAAAAAATGTATTTCCCTATCTTCTCACACTTCTAATGTCAGTACAGTAGCGTCTGCTTTGAAGGTGCAGGTAGCCTAAACATGCACACACACTGGCAAAGATTTTCAGCTTGCAGGCAGACACTGGAATACGTTTCTGAGTGACAGAGTGAGGGCTTTTCATAGGCGCTTTGTTGCATTTCTTTTGTTGGACTAGAATGCCTGGAACGTTATTAACCGGTTCCCATGCTTTTAAAATAAAGGTTCTGTTCCGGAACAGTATGAATCGCTTTTGTTCCATTTCTGTCCTTTGAAAAATGTTGTTTTCCGGTTTTCTGTTCTGTTCCCTGAACCGGTTCCAACCCCTGCTTAGGATGGTTAACCTCTACGGGATTTTTATATTCAAATGTAGGAACTGGGTGCTACAGTTTGAACCCTTGCTGTCTCTGGCTCTACACCCACCCCGCCCGGCCATCTAGATGTGTGAAAATTAGTGTATAAGCTAATGATCCATCATGTATGACATTCCTGGGAGTGTGTAAACTTACATTTTGTATTACCATATCATTTTTGTATGTTCTCCATAGTTATGTACTTGAAAATGTATCAATTGACCAATTCGCCACATTTGGGCAGACTTGATTCAAAATAGTCCAGTATTGCAACGCTTCACTGGATCAATCCGAAACTTTGCGCACACACTGCTGCTATCTAGTGGCCAAAATCTAAATTGCGCCTAAACTGCAATATTATATTGTGGCTTTTCTCTTGCATTTGAAAGATGATTTTTTTTTAAACACATGTTTTTTTTTTAAATTATCTTTTACCAGATCTAATGTGTTATATTCTCCTACATTAATTTCACATTTCCACAAACTTCAAAGTGTTTCCTTTCAAATGGTATCAAGAATATGCATATCCTTGCTTCAGGTCCTGAGCTACAGGCAGTTAGATTTGGGTATGTCATTAAGAGGTTAATAAGTGACAATACAACAGATATATAAAGATCACTTTATTCCACTACT
>NW_025534313.1:0-215000 GCF_020615455.1 Coregonus clupeaformis
TTCAGCTGTTATAGTCAGTCTAGCGGAGAAAGGTACTGCTCTGTTTCAGCTGTTATGGTCAGTCTAGCTGTATGGAGGAGAAGGTACTGCTCTGTTTCAGCTGTTATAGATCCCAGTCTAGCTGTGTATGGAGGAAGAAGGTACTGCTCTGTTTCAGCTGTTATAGTCCAGTCTAGCTGTATTGGAGAAAATTACTGCTCTGTTTCTTTATTATGAATTAGTCCTAGCTGTATGGAGGAGAAGGTACTGCTCATGTTTCAGCTGTTATGGTCAGTCTGGCTGTATGGAGGAGGAGGAATTTTTGCTCTGTTTTCAGCTGTGCCCATGGTCAGTCTACTAGCTGTATGGAGGGGGAGGTACTGCTCTGTTTCAGCTGTGCTGGTCAGTCCTAGCTGTATGGAGAAGGTACTGTTCTGTTTCCCAAGCTGTGATCCAAATCTTTAGCTGTATGGAGAAGGGAAGGTACTGCTCTGTTTCAGCTGTTATGGTCCAGTCCCTAGCTGGAAAAGAAGGTACTGTTCTATTTCAGCTGTTATGTTGAATCTAGCTGTATATGGAGAAGAAGGTGCTGCTCTGTTTCAGATGTTATGGTCTAGTCTAGATGTATGGAGGAAGAAGGTACTGCTCTGTTTTCAGCTGTTATGGTCCCAGTCTAGGCTGATGGAGGAGAAAGGTACTGCTCTGTTTCGGCTGTTATGGTCAGTCTCAGCTGTGGAGGAGGTACTGCTCTGTTTCAGCTGTTATGGTCTAGCTGTATGGAGGAGAAGGTACTGCTCTGTTTCAGCTGTTATGGTCAGTCTAGCTGTATGGAGGGAGAAGGTACTGCTCTGTTTCAGCTGTTATGGTCAGTCTAGCTGTATGGAGGAGAAGGTACTGCTCTGTTTCAGCTGTTATGGTGTCTAGCTGTATGGGAGGAGAAGGTACTGCTGCTGTTTCAGCTGTATGGTCAGTCTAGCTGTATGGAGAAGGTACTGCTCTGTTTCAGCTGTTATGGTCAGTCTAGCTGTATGGAGGAGAAGGTACTGCTCTGTTTCAGCTGTTATGGTCAGTCTAGCTGTATGGAGGAGAAGGTACTGCTCTGTTTCAGCTGTTATGGTCAGTCTAGCTGTATGGAGGAGAAGGTGCTGCTCTGTTTCAGCTTGTTATGGTCAGTCTAGCTGTATGGAGGAGAAGGTACTGCTCTGTTTCAGCTGTTATGGTCAGTCTAGCTGTATGGAGAAGGTACTGCTCTGTTTCAGCTGTTATGGTCAGTCTAGCTGTACGGAGGAGAAGGTACTGCTCTGTTTCAGCTGTTATGGTCAGTCTAGCTGTACGGAGGAGAAGGTACTGCTCTGTTTCAGCTGTTATGGTCAGTCTAGCTGTGTGGAGGAGGTACTGCTCTGTTTCAGCTGTTTTGGTCAGTCTAGCTGTATGGAGAAGGTGCTGCTCTGTTTCAGCTGTTATGGTCAGTCTAGCTGTATGAAGAAGGTACTGCTCTGTTTCAGCTGTTATGGTCAGTCTAGCTGTATGGAGAAGGTGCTGCTCTGTTTCAGCTGTTATGGTCAGTCTAGCTGTATGGAGGAGAAGGTACTGCTCTGTTTCAGCTGTTATGGTCAGTCTAGCTGTTATGGAGAAGGTACTGCTCTGTTTCAGCTGTTATGGTCAGTCTAGCTGTATGGGGAGAAGGTACTGCTCTGTTTCAGCTGTTATGGTCAGTCTAGCTGTATGGGAGAAGGTACAGCTCTGTTTCAGCTGTTATGGTGTCTAGCTGTATGGGGAGAAGGTACTGCTCCTGTTTCTAGCTGTTATGGTCAGTCTAGCTGTATGGAGGAGAAGGTGCTGCTCTGTTTCGCTGTTGTGGTCAGTCTAGCTGTATGGAGGAGAAGGTACTGCTCTGTTTCAGCTGTTATGGTCAGTCTAGCTGTATGGAGAAGATACTGCTCTGTTTCAGCTGTTATGGTCGTCTAGCTGTATGGGAGAGAAGGTACTGCTCTGTTTCAGCTGTTATGGTCAGTCTAGCTGTATGGAGAAGGTACTGCTCTGTTTCAGCTGTTATGGTCGTAGTCTAGCTGTATGGAGGAGAAGGTACTGCTCTGTTTCAGCTGTTATGGTCAGTCTAGCTGTATGGAGGAGAAGGTACTGCTCTGTTTCGGCTGTTATGGTCAGTCTAGCTGTATGGAGAAGGTACTGCTCTGTTTCAGCTGTTATGGTCAGTCTAGCTGTATGGCGGAGAAGGTGCTGCTCTGTTTCAGCTGTTATGGTCAGTCTAGCTGTATGGAGGAGAAGGTACTGCTCTGTTTCAGCTGTTATGGTCAGTCTAGCTGTGGAGAAGGTACTGCTCTGTTTCAGCTGTTATGGTCAGTCTAGCTGTATGGAGAAGGTACTGCTCTGTTTCAGCTGTTATGGTCAGTCTAGCTGTATGGAGAAGAAGGTACTGCTCTGTTTCAGCTGTTATGGTCAGTCTAGCTGTATGGGAGAAGGTACTGCTCTGTTTCAGCTGTTATGGTCAGTCTAGCTGTATGGGAGAAGGTACTGCTCTGTTTCAGCTGTTATGGTCAGTCTAGCTGTATGGAGAAGGTACTGCTCTGTTTCAGCTGTTATGGTCAGTCTAGCTGTATGGAGGAGAAGGTACTGCTCTGTTTCAGCTGTTATGGTCAGTCTAGCTGTATGGAGGAGAAGGTACTGCTCTGTTTCAGCTGTTATGGTCAGTCTAGCTGTATGGAGGAGAAGGTACTGCTCTGTTTCAGCTGTTATGGTCAGTCTAGCTGTATGGAGAAGGTACTGCTCTGTTTCAGCTGTTATGGTCAGTCTAGCTGTATGGAGGAGAAGGTACTGCTCTGTTTCAGCTGTTATGGTCAGTCTAGCTGTATGGAGGAGAAGGTACTGCTCTGTTTCAGCTGTTATGGTCAGTCTAGCTGTATGGAGAAGGTACTGCTCTGTTTCAGCTGTTATGGTCAGTCTAGCTGTATGGAGAAGGTACTGCTCTGTTTCAGCTGTTATGGTCAGTCTAGCTGTATGGAGAAGGTACTGCTCTGTTTCAGCTGTTATGGTCAGTCTAGCTGTATGGAGAAGGTACTGCTCTGTTTCAGCTGTTATGGTCAGTCTAGCTGTATGGAAGAAGGTACTGCTCTGTTTCAGCTGTTATGGTCAGTCTAGCTGTATGGAGAAGGTACTGCTCTGTTTCAGCTGTTATGGTCAGTCTAGCTGTATGGAGGAGAAGGTACTGCTCTGTTTCAGCTGTTATGGTCAGTCTAGCTGTATGGAGAAGGTACTGCTCTGTTTCAGCTGTTATGGTCAGTCTAGCTGTATGGAGAAGGTACTGCTCTGTTTCAGCTGTTATGGTCAGTCTAGCTGTATGGAGAAGGTACTGCTCTGTTTCAGCTGTTATGGTCAGTCTAGCTGTATGGAGAAGGGTACTGCTCTGTTTCAGCTGTTATGGTCAGTCTAGCTGTATGGAGGAGAAGGTGCTGCTCTGTTTCAGCTGTTATGGTCAGTCTAGCTGTATGGAGGAGAAGGTACTGCTCTGTTTCAGCTGTTATGGTCAGTCTAGCTGTATGGAGAAGAGGTACTGCTCTGTTTCAGCTGTTATGGTCAGTCTAGCTGTATGGAGGAGAAGGTACTGCTCTGTTTCAGCTGTTATGGTCAGTCTAGCTGTATGGAGAAGGTACTGCTCTGTTTCAGCTGTTATGGTCAGTCTAGCTGTATGGAGGAGAAGGTACTGCTCTGTTTCAGCTGTTATGGTCAGTCTAGCTGTATGGAGGAGAAGGTACTGCTCTGTTTCAGCTGTTATGGTCAGTCTAGCTGTATGGGAGAAGGTACTGCTCTGTTTCAGCTGTTATGGTCAGTCTAGCTGTATGAGGAGAAGGTACTGCTCTGTTTCAGCTGTTATGGTCAGTCTAGCTGTATGGAGAAGGTACTGCTCTGTTTCAGCTGGTATGGTCCAGTCTAGCTGTATGGAGGAGAAGGTACTGCTCTGTTTCAGCTGTTATGGTCAGTCTAGCTGTATGGAGAAGGTACTGCTCTGTTTCAGCTGTTATGGTCAGTCTAGCTGTATGGAGAAGGTACTGCTCTGTTTCAGCTGTTATGGTCAGTCTAGCTGTATGGGGAGAAGGTACTGCTCTGTTTCAGCTGTTATGGTCAGTCTAGCTGTATGGAGAAGGTACTGCTCTGTTTCAGCTGTTATGGTCAGTCTAGCTGTATGGAGAAGGTACTGCTCTGTTTCAGCTGTTATGGTCAGTCTAGCTGTATGGAGGAGAAGGTACTGCTCTGTTTCAGCTGTTATGGTCAGTCTAGCTGTATGGAGGAGAAGGTACTGCTCTGTTTCAGCTGTTATGGTCAGTCTAGCTGTATGGGGAGAAGGTACTGCTCTGTTTCAGCTGTTATGGTCAGTCTAGCTGTATGGAGAAGGTACTGCTCTGTTTCAGCTGTTATGGTCAGTCTAGCTGTATGGAGGAGAAGGTACTGCTCTGTTTCAGCTGTTATGGTCAGTCTAGCTGTATGGAGGAGAAGGTACTGCTCTGTTTCAGCTGTTATGGTCAGTCTAGCTGTATGGAGAAGGTACTGCTCTGTTTCAGCTGTTATGGTCAGTCTAGCTGTATGGAGGAGAAGGTACTGCTCTGTTTCAGCTGTTATGGTCAGTCTAGCTGTATGGAGGAGAAGGTACTGCTCTGTTTCAGCTGTTATGGCCAGTCTAGCTGTATGGAGAAGAAGGTACTGCTCTGTTTCAGCTGTTATGGTCAGTCTAGCTGTATGGAGAAGGTACTGCTCTGTTTCAGCTGTTATGGTCAGTCTAGCTGTATGGAGGAGAAGGTACTGCTCTGTTTCAGCTGTTATGGTCAGTCTAGCTGTATGGAGAAGGTACTGCTCTGTTTCAGCTGTTATGGTCAGTCTAGCTGTATGGAGAAGGTACTGCTCTGTTTCAGCTGTTATGGTCAGTCTAGCTGTATGGAGGAGGTACTGCTCTGTTTCAGCTGTTATGGTCAGTCTAGCTGTATGGAGAAGGTACTGCTCTGTTTCAGCTGTTATGGTCAGTCTAGCTGTATGGAGGAGAAGGTACTGCTCTGTTTCAGCTGTTATGGTCAGTCTAGCTGTATGGAGGAGAAGGTACTGCTCTGTTTCAGCTGTTATGGTCAGTCTAGCTGTATGGAGGAGAAGGTACTGCTCTGTTTCAGCTGTTATGGTCAGTCTAGCTGTATGGAGGAGAAGGTACTGCTCTGTTTCAGCTGTTATGGTCAGTCTAGCTGTATGGAGGAGGAGGTACTGCTCTGTTTCAGCTGTTATGGTCAGTCTAGCTGTATGGAGGAGAAGGTACTGCTCTGTTTCAGCTGTTATGGTCAGTCTAGCTGTATGGAGGAGGAGGTACTGCTCTGTTTCAGCTGTTATGGTCAGTCTAGCTGTATGGAGGAGAAGGTGCTGCTCTGTTTCAGCTGTTATAGTCAGTCTAGCTGTATGGAGGAGGAGGTACTGCTCTGTTTCAGCTGTTATGGTCAGTCTAGCTGTATGGAGAAGAAGGTACTGCTCTGTTTCAGCTGTTATGGTCAGTCTAGCTGCATGGAGGAGAAGGTACTGCTCTGTTTCAGCTGTTGTGGTCAGTCTAGCTGTATGGAGGAGAAGGTACTGCTCTGTTTCAGCTGTTATGGTCAGTCTAGCTGTATGGAGAAGGTACTGCTCTGTTTCAGCTGTTATGGTCAGTCTAGCTGTATGGAGGAGAAGGTACTGCTCTGTTTCAGCTGTTATGGTCAGTCTAGCTGTATGGGAGAAGGTACTGCTCTGTTTCAGCTGTTATGGTCAGTCTAGCTGTATGGAGAAGGTACTGCTCTGTTTCAGCTGTTATGGTCAGTCTAGCTGTATGGAGGAGAAGGTACTGCTCTGTTTCAGCTGTTATGGTCAGTCTAGCTGTATGGAGAAGGTACTGCTCTGTTTCAGCTGTTATGGTCAGTCTAGCTGTATGGAGGAGAAGGTACTGCTCTGTTTCAGCTGTTATGGTCAGTCTAGCTGTATGGAGGAAGGTACTGCTCTGTTTCAGCTGTTATGGTCAGTCTAGCTGTATGGAGGAGAAGGTACTGCTCTGTTTCAGCTGTTATGGTCAGTCTAGCTGTATGGAGAAGGTACTGCTCTGTTTCAGCTGTTATGGTCAGTCTAGCTGTATGGAGGAGAAGGTACTGCTCTGTTTCAGCTGTTATGGTCAGTCTAGCTGTATGGAGAAGGTACTGCTCTGTTTCAGCTGTTATGGTCAGTCTAGCTGTATGGAGGAGAAGGTACTGCTCTGTTTCAGCTGTTATGGTCAGTCTAGCTGTATGGAGAAGAAGGTACTGCTCTGTTTCAGCTGTTATGGTCAGTCTAGCTGTATGGAGGGAGAAGGTACTGCTCTGTTTCAGCTGTTATGGTCGATCTAGCTGTATGGAGAAGGTACTGCTCTGTTTCAGCTGTTATGGTCAGTCTAGCTGTATGGAGGAGAAGGTACTGCTCTGTTTCAGCTGTTATGGTCAGTCTAGCTGTATGGAGAAGGTACTGCTCTGTTTCAGCTGTTATGGTCAGTCTAGCTGTATGGAGGAGAAGGTACTGCTCTGTTTCAGCTGTTATGGTCAGTCTAGCTGTATGGAGAAGGTACTGCTCTGTTTCAGCTGTTATGGTCAGTCTAGCTGTATGGAGGAGAAGGTACTGCTCTGTTTCAGCTGTTATGGTCAGTCTAGCTGTATGGAGGAGAAGGTACTGCTCTGTTTCAGCTGTTATGGTCAGTCTAGCTGTATGGAGGAGAAGGTACTGCTCTGTTTCAGCTGTTATGGTCAGTCTAGCTGTATGGAGAAGGTACTGCTCTGTTTCAGCTGTTATGGTCAGTCTAGCTGTATGGAGGAGAAGGTACTGCTCTGTTTCAGCTGTTATGGTCAGTCTAGCTGTATGGAGAAGGTACTGCTCTGTTTCAGCTGTTATGGTCAGTCTAGCTGTATGGAGGAGAAGGTACTGCTCTGTTTCAGCTGTTATGGTCAGTCTAGCTGTATGGAGAAGGTACTGCTCTGTTTCAGCTGTTATGGTCAGTCTAGCTGTATGGAGGAGAAGGTACTGCTCTGTTTCAGCTGTTATGGTCAGTCTAGCTGTATGGAGGAGAAGGTACTGCTCTGTTTCAGCTGTTATGGTCAGTCTAGCTGTATGGAGAAGGTACTGCTCTGTTTCAGCTGTTATGGTCAGTCTAGCTGTATGGAGGAGAAGGTACTGCTCTGTTTCAGCTGTTATGGTCAGTCTAGCTGTATGGAGAAGGTACTGCTCTGTTTCAGCTGTTATGGTCAGTCTAGCTGTATGGAGGAGAAGGTACTGCTCTGTTTCAGCTGTTATGGTCAGTCTAGCTGTATGGAGGAGAAGGTACTGCTCTGTTTCAGCTGTTATGGTCAGTCTAGCTGTATGGAGGAGAAGGTACTGCTCTGTTTCAGCTGTTATGGTCAGTCTAGCTGTATGGTGGAGAAGGTACTGCTCTGTTTCAGCTGTTATGGTCAGTCTAGCTGTATGGAGGAGAAGGTACTGCTCTGTTTCAGCTGTTATGGTCAGTCTAGCTGTATGGAGGAGAAGGTACTGCTCTGTTTCAGCTGTTATGGTCAGTCTAGCTGTATGGAGGAGAAGGTACTGCTCGGTTTCAGCTGTTATGGTCAGTCTAGCTGTATGGAGGAGAAGGTACTGCTCTGTTTCAGCTGTTATGGTCAGTCTAGCTGTATGGAGGAGAAGGTACTGCTCTGTTTCAGCTGTTATGGTCAGTCTAGCTGTATGGAGGAGAAGGTACTGCTCTGTTTCAGCTGTTATGGTCAGTCTAGCTGTATGGAGGAGAAGGTACTGCTCTGTTTCAGCTGTTATGGTCAGTCTAGCTGTATGGAGGAGAAGGTACTGCTCTGTTTCAGCTGTTATGGTCAGTCTAGCTGTATGGAGGAGAAGGTACTGCTCTGTTTCAGCTGTTATGGTCAGTCTAGCTGTATGGAGGAGAAGGTACTGCTCTGTTTCAGCTGTTATGGTCAGTCTAGCTGTATGGAGGAGAAGGTACTGCTCTGTTTCAGCTGTTATGGTCAGTCTAGCTGTATGGAGGAGAAGGTACTGCTCTGTTTCAGCTGTTATGGTCAGTCTAGCTGTATGGAGGAGAAGGTACTGCTCTGTTTCAGCTGTTATGGTCAGTCTAGCTGTATGGAGAAGGTACTGCTCTGTTTCAGCTGTTATGGTCAGTCTAGCTGTATGGAGGAGAAGGTACTGCTCTGTTTCAGCTGTTATGGTCAGTCTAGCTGTATGGAGGAGAAGGTACTGCTCTGTTTCAGCTGTTATGGTCAGTCTAGCTGTATGGAGGAGAAGGTACTGCTCTGTTTCAGCTGTTATGGTCAGTCTAGCTGTATGGAGGAGAAGGTACTGCTCTGTTTCAGCTGTTATGGTCAGTCTAGCTGTATGGAGAAGAAGGTACTGCTCTGTTTCAGCTGTTATGGTCAGTCTAGCTGTATGGAGGAGAAGGTACTGCTCTGTTTCAGCTGTTATGGTCAGTCTAGCTGTATGGAGGAGAAGGTACTGCTCTGTTTCAGCTGTTATGGTCAGTCTAGCTGTATGGAGGAGAAGGTACTGCTCTGTTTCAGCTGTTATGGTCAGTCTAGCTGTATGGAGGAGAAGGTACTGCTCTGTTTCAGCTGTTATGGTCAGTCTAGCTGTATGGAGGAGAAGGTACTGCTCTGTTTCAGCTGTTATGGTCAGTCTAGCTGTATGGAGGAGAAGGTACTGCTCTGTTTCAGCTGTTATGGTCAGTCTAGCTGTATGGAGAAGGTACTGCTCTGTTTCAGCTGTTATGGTCAGTCTAGCTGTATGGAGAAGAAGGTACTGCTCTGTTTCAGCTGTTATGGTCAGTCTAGCTGTATGGAGGAGAAGGTACTGCTCTGTTTCAGCTGTTATGGTCAGTCTAGCTGTATGGAGAAGGTACTGCTCTGTTTCAGCTGTTATGGTCAGTCTAGCTGTATGGAGAAGGTACTGCTCTGTTTCAGCTGTTATGGTCAGTCTAGCTGTATGGAGGAGAAGGTACTGCTCTGTTTCAGCTGTTATGGTCAGTCTAGCTGTATGGAGAAGGTACTGCTCTGTTTCAGCTGTTATGGTCAGTCTAGCTGTATGGAGAAGGTACTGCTCTGTTTCAGCTGTTATGGTCAGTCTAGCTGTATGGAGGAGAAGGTACTGCTCTGTTTCAGCTGTTATGGTCAGTCTAGCTGTATGGAGAAGGTACTGCTCTGTTTCAGCTGTTATGGTCAGTCTAGCTGTATGGGGAAGGTACTGCTCTGTTTCAGCTGTTATGGTCAGTCTAGCTGTATGGAGAAGAAGGTACTGCTCTGTTTCAGCTGTTATGGTCAGTCTAGCTGTATGGAGGAGAAGGTACTGCTCTGTTTCAGCTGTTATGGTCAGTCTAGCTGTATGGAGAAGGTACTGCTCTGTTTCAGCTGTTATGGTCAGTCTAGCTGTATGGAGGAGAAGGTACTGCTCTGTTTCAGCTGTTATGGTCAGTCTAGCTGTATGGAGGAGAAGGTACTGCTCTGTTTCAGCTGTTATGGTCAGTCTAGCTGTATGGAGGAGAAGGTACTGCTCTGTTTCAGCTGTTATGGTCAGTCTAGCTGTATGGAGGAGAAGGTACTGCTCTGTTTCAGCTGTTATGGTCAGTCTAGCTGTATGGAGGAGAAGGTACTGCTCTGTTTCAGCTGTTATGGTCAGTCTAGCTGTATGGAGAAGGTACTGCTCTGTTTCAGCTGTTATGGTCAGTCTAGCTGTATGGAGGAGAAGGTACTGCTCTGTTTCAGCTGTTATGGTCAGTCTAGCTGTATGGAGGAGAAGGTACTGCTCTGTTTCAGCTGTTATGGTCAGTCTAGCTGTATGGAGGAGAAGGTACTGCTCTGTTTCAGCTGTTATGGTCAGTCTAGCTGTATGGAGGAGAAGGTACTGCTCTGTTTCAGCTGTTATGGTCAGTCTAGCTGTATGGAGGAGAAGGTGCTGCTCTGTTTCAGCTGTTATGGTCAGTCTAGCTGTATGGAGAAGGTACTGCTCTGTTTCAGCTGTTATGGTCAGTCTAGCTGTATGGAGAAGGTACTGCTCTGTTTCAGCTGTTATGGTCAGTCTAGCTGTATGGAAAGGACTGATGGTCAGTCTAGCTGTATGGAGGAGAAGGTACTGCTCTGTTTCAGCTGTTATGGTCAGTCTAGCTGTATGGAGAAGAAGGTACTGCTCTGTTTCAGCTGTTATGGTCAGTCTAGCTGTATGGAGGAGAAGGTAGTGCTCTGTTTCAGCTGTTATGGTCAGTCTAGCTGTATGGAGAAGAAGGTACTGCTGTGTTTCAGCTGTTATGGTCAGTCTAGCTGTATGGAGAAGGTACTGCTCTGTTTCAGCTGTTATGGTCAGTCTAGCTGTATGGAGGAGAAGGTACTGCTCTGTTTCAGCTGTTATGGTCAGTCTAGCTGTATGGAGAAGGTACTGCTCTGTTTCAGCTGTTATGGTCAGTCTAGCTGTATGGAGGAGAAGGTACTGCTCTGTTTCAGCTGTTATGGTCAGTCTAGCTGTATGGAGGAGAAGGTACTGCCTGTTTCAGCTGTTATGGTCAGTCTAGCTGTATGAGGAGAAGGTACTGCTCTGTTTCAGCTGTTATGGTCAGTCTAGCTGTATGGAGGAGAAGGTACTGCTCTGTTTCAGCTGTTATGGTCAGTCTAGCTGTATGGAGGAGAAGGTACTGCTCTGTTTCAGCTGTTATGGTCAGTCTAGCTGTATGGAGGAGAAGGTACTGCTCTGTTTCAGCTGTTATGGTCAGTCTAGCTGTATGGAGGAGAAGGTACTGCTCTGTTTCAGCTGTTATGGTCAGTCTAGCTGTATGGAGGAGAAGGTACTGCTCTGTTTCAGCTGTTATGGTCAGTCTAGCTGTATGGAGAAGGTACTGCTCTGTTTCAGCTGTTATGGTCAGTCTAGCTGTATGGAGAAGGTACTGCTCTGTTTCAGCTGTTATGGTCAGTCTAGCTGTATGGAGAAGGTACTGCTCTGTTTCAGCTGTTATGGTCAGTCTAGCTGTATGGAGGAGAAGGTACTGCTCTGTTTCAGCTGTTATGGTCAGTCTAGCTGTATGGAGGAGAAGGTACTGCTCTGTTTCAGCTGTTATGGTCAGTCTAGCTGTATGGAGGAGAAGGTGCTGCTCTGTTTCAGCTGTTATGGTCAGTCTAGCTGTATGGAGAAGGTATTGCTCTGTTTCAGCTGTTATGGTCAGTCTAGCTGTATGGAGGAGAAGGTGCTGTTATGGTCAGTCTAGCTGTATGGAGAAGGTACTGCTCTGTTTCAGCTGTTATGGTCAGTCTAGCTGTATGGAGAAGGTACTGCTCTGTTTCAGCTGTTATGGTCAGTCTAGCTGTATGGAGAAGAAGGTACTGCTCTGTTTCAGCTGTTATGGTCAGTCTAGCTGTATGAGGAGAAGGTACTGCTCTGTTTCAGCTGTTATGGTCAGTCTAGCTGTATGGAGGAGAAGGTACTGCTCTGTTTCAGCTGTTATGGTCAGTCTAGCTGTATGGAGGAGAAGGTACTGCTCTGTTTCAGCTGTTATGGTCCAGTCTAGCTGTATGGAGGAGAAGGTACTGCTCTGTTTCAGCTGTTATGGTCAGTCTAGCTGTATGGAGGAGAAGGTACTGCTCTGTTTCAGCTGTTATGGTCAGTCTAGCTGTATGGAGGAGAAGGTACTGCTCTGTTTCAGCTGTTATGGTCAGTCTAGCTGTATGGGGAGAAGGTACTGCTCTGTTTCAGCTGTTATGGTCAGTCTAGCTGTATGGAGGAGAAGGTACTGCTCTGTTTCAGCTGTTATGGTCAGTCTAGCTGTATGGAGAAGGTACTGCTCTGTTTCAGCTGTTATGGTCAGTCTAGCTGTATGGAGGAGAAGGTACTGCTCTGTTTCAGCTGTTATGGCCAGTCTAGCTGTATGGAGGAGAAGGTACTGCTCTGTTTCAGCTGTTATGGTCAGTCTAGCTGTATGGAGAAGGTACTGCTCTGTTTCAGCTGTTATGGTCAGTCTAGCTGTATAGGAGAAGGTACTGCTCTGTTTCAGCTGTTATGGTCAGTCTAGCTGTATGGAGGAGAAGGTACTGCTCTGTTTCAGCTGTTATGGTCAGTCTAGCTGTATGGAGGAGAAGGTACTGCTCTGTTTCAGCTGTTATGGTCAGTCTAGCTGTATGGAGGAGAAGGTACTGCTCTGTTTCAGCTGTTATGGTCAGTCTAGCTGTACGGAGGAGAAGGTACTGCTCTGTTTCAGCTGTTATGGTCAGTCTAGCTGTACGGAGGAGAAGGTACTGCTCTGTTTCAGCTGTTATGGTCAGTCTAGCTGTATGGAGGAGAAGGTACTGCTCTGTTTCAGCTGTTATGGTCAGTCTAGCTGTATGGGAGAAGGTGCTGCTCTGTTTCAGCTGTTATGGTCAGTCTAGCTGTATGGAGGAGAAGGTACTGCTCTGTTTCAGCTGTTATGGTCAGTCTAGCTGTATGGAGAAGGTACTGCTCTGTTTCAGCTGTTATGGTCAGTCTAGCTGTATGGAGGAGAAGGTACTGCTCTGTTTCAGCTGTTATGGTCAGTCTAGCTGTATGGAGAAGGTACTGCTCTGTTTCAGCTGTTATGGTCAGTCTAGCTGTATGGAGAAGAAGGTACTGCTCTGTTTCAGCTGTTATGGTCAGTCTAGCTGTATGGAGAAGGTACTGCTCTGTTTCAGCTGTTATGGTCAGTCTAGCTGTATGGAGAAGGTACTGCTCTGTTTCAGCTGTTATGGTCAGTCTAGCTGTATGGAGGAGAAGGTGCTGCTCTGTTTCAGCTGTTATGGTCAGTCTAGCTGTATGGAGGAGAAGGTACTGCTCTGTTTCAGCTGTTATGGTCAGTCTAGCTGTATGGAGAAGAAGGTACTGCTCTGTTTCAGCTGTTATGGTCAGTCTAGCTGTATGGAGAAGAGGTACTGCTCTGTTTCAGCTGTTATGGTCAGTCTAGCTGTATGGAGGAGAAGGTACTGCTCTGTTTCAGCTGTTATGGTCAGTCTAGCTGTATGGAGGAGAAGGTACTGCTCTGTTTCAGCTGTTATGGTCAGTCTAGCTGTATGGGAGAAGGTACTGCTCTGTTTCAGCTGTTATGGTCAGTCTAGCTGTATGGAGGAGAAGGTACTGCTCTGTTTCAGCTGTTATGGTCAGTCTAGCTGTATGGAGAAGGTACTGCTCTGTTTCAGCTGTTATGGTCAGTCTAGCTGTATGGAGGAGAAGGTACTGCTCTGTTTCAGCTGTTATGGTCAGTCTAGCTGTATGGAGAAGGTACTGCTCTGTTTCAGCTGTTATGGTCAGTCTAGCTGTATAGGGAGAAGGTACTGCTCTGTTTCAGCTGTTATGGTCAGTCTAGCTGTATGGAGAAGGTACTGCTCTGTTTCAGCTGTTATGGTCAGTCTAGCTGTATGGGAGAAGGTACTGCTCTGTTTCAGCTGTTATGGTCAGTCTAGCTGTATGGAGAAGGTACTGCTCTGTTTCAGCTGTTATGGTCAGTCTAGCTGTATGGAGGAGAAGGTACTGCTCTGTTTCAGCTGTTATGGTCAGTCTAGCTGTATGGAGGAGAAGGTACTGCTCTGTTTCAGCTGTTATGGTCAGTCTAGCTGTATGGAGGAGAAGGTACTGCTCTGTTTCAGCTGTTATGGTCAGTCTAGCTGTATAGGAGAAGGTACTGCTCTGTTTCAGCTGTTATGGTCAGTCTAGCTGTATGGAGGAGAAGGTACTGCTCTGTTTCAGCTGTTATGGTCAGTCTAGCTGTATGGAGGAGAAGGTACTGCTCTGTTTCAGCTGTTATGGTCAGTCTAGCTGTATGGAGAAGGTACTGCTCTGTTTCAGCTGTTATGGTCAGTCTAGCTGTATGGAGGAGAAGGTACTGCTCTGTTTCAGCTGTTATGGTCAGTCTAGCTGTATGGAGGAGAAGGTACTGCTCTGTTTCAGCTGTTATGGCCAGTCTAGCTGTATGGAGAAGAAGGTACTGCTCTGTTTCAGCTGTTATGGTCAGTCTAGCTGTATGGAGAAGGTACTGCTCTGTTTCAGCTGTTATGGTCAGTCTAGCTGTATGGAGGAGAAGGTACTGCTCTGTTTCAGCTGTTATGGTCAGTCTAGCTGTATGGAGGAGAAGGTACTGCTCTGTTTCAGCTGTTATGGTCAGTCTAGCTGTATGGAGAAGGTACTGCTCTGTTTCAGCTGTTATGGTCAGTCTAGCTGTATGGAGAAGGTACTGCTCTGTTTCAGCTGTTATGGTCAGTCTAGCTGTATGGAGGAGAAGGTACTGCTCTGTTTCAGCTGTTATGGTCAGTCTAGCTGTATGGAGAAGGTACTGCTCTGTTTCAGCTGTTATGGTCAGTCTAGCTGTATGGAGGAGAAGGTACTGCTCTGTTTCAGCTGTTATGGTCAGTCTAGCTGTATGGAGGAGAAGGTACTGCTCTGTTTCAGCTGTTATGGTCAGTCTAGCTGTATGGAGGAGAAGGTACTGCTCTGTTTCAGCTGTTATGGTCAGTCTAGCTGTATGGAGGAGAAGGTACTGCTCTGTTTCAGCTGTTATGGTCAGTCTAGCTGTATGGAGGAGAAGGTACTGCTCTGTTTCAGCTGTTATGGTCAGTCTAGCTGTATGGAGGAGAAGGTGCTGCTCTGTTTCAGCTGTTATAGTCAGTCTAGCTGTATGGAGGAGGAGGTACTGCTCTGTTTCAGCTGTTATGGTCAGTCTAGCTGTATGGAGAAGGTACTGCTCTGTTTCAGCTGTTATGGTCAGTCTAGCTGTATGGAGAAGGTACTGCTCTGTTTCAGCTGTTATGGTCAGTCTAGCTGTATGGAGAAGGTACTGCTCTGTTTCAGCTGTTATGGTCAGTCTAGCTGTATGGAGAAGGTACTGCTCTGTTTCAGCTGTTATGGTCAGTCTAGCTGTATGGAGAAGGTACTGCTCTGTTTCAGCTGTTATGGTCAGTCTAGCTGTATGGAGAAGGTACTGCTCTGTTTCAGCTGTTATGGTCAGTCTAGCTGTATGGAGGAGGAGGTACTGCTCTGTTTCAGCTGTTATGGTCAGTCTAGCTGTATGGAGAAGGTACTGCTCTGTTTCAGCTGTTATGGTCAGTCTAGCTGTATGGAGGAGAAGGTACTGCTCTGTTTCAGCTGTTATGGTCAGTCTAGCTGTATGGAGGAGAAGGTACTGCTCTGTTTCAGCTGTTATGGTCAGTCTAGCTGTATGGAGGAGAAGGTACTGCTCTGTTTCAGCTGTTATGGTCAGTCTAGCTGTATGGAGGAGAAGGTACTGCTCTGTTTCAGCTGTTATGGTCAGTCTAGCTGTATGGAGGAGAAGGTACTGCTCTGTTTCAGCTGTTATGGTCAGTCTAGCTGTATGAGGAGAAGGTACTGCTCTGTTTCAGCTGTTATGGTCAGTCTAGCTGTATGGAGGAGAAGGTACTGCTCTGTTTCAGCTGTTATGGTCAGTCTAGCTGTATGGAGAAGGTACTGCTCTGTTTCAGCTGTTATGGTCAGTCTAGCTGTATGGAGGAGAAGGTACTGCTCTGTTTCAGCTGTTATGGTCAGTCTAGCTGTATGGAGAAGGTACTGCTCTGTTTCAGCTGTTATGGTCAGTCTAGCTGTATGGAGGAGAAGGTACTGCTCTGTTTCAGCTGTTATGGTCAGTCTAGCTGTATGGAGGAGAAGATACTGCTCTGTTTCAGCTGTTATGGTCAGTCTAGCTGTATGGAGGAGAAGGTACTGCTCTGTTTCAGCTGTTATGGTCAGTCTAGCTGTATGGAGGAGAAGGTACTGCTCTGTTTCAGCTGTTATGGTCAGTCTAGCTGTATGGAGGAGAAGGTACTGCTCTGTTTCAGCTGTTATGGTCAGTCTAGCTGTATGGAGAAGGTACTGCTCTGTTTCAGCTGTTATGGTCAGTCTAGCTGTATGGAGGAGAAGGTACTGCTCTGTTTCAGCTGTTATGGTCAGTCTAGCTGTATGGGAGAAGGTACTGCTCTGTTTCAGCTGTTATGGTCAGTCTAGCTGTATGGAGGAGAAGGTACTGCTCTGTTTCAGCTGTTATGGTCAGTCTAGCTGTATGGAGAAGGTACTGCTCTGTTTCAGCTGTTATGGTCAGTCTAGCTGTATGGAGGAGAAGGTACTGCTCTGTTTCAGCTGTTATGGTCAGTCTAGCTGTATGGAGAAGGTACTGCTCTGTTTCAGCTGTTATGGTCAGTCTAGCTGTATGGAGGAGAAGGTACTGCTCTGTTTCAGCTGTTATGGTCAGTCTAGCTGTATGGAGGAGAAGGTACTGCTCTGTTTCAGCTGTTATGGTCAGTCTAGCTGTATGGAGGAGAAGGTACTGCTCTGTTTCAGCTGTTATGGTCAGTCTAGCTGTATGAGGAGAAGGTACTGCTCTGTTTCAGCTGTTATGGTCAGTCTAGCTGTATGGAGGAGAAGGTACTGCTCTGTTTCAGCTGTTATGGTCAGTCTAGCTGTATGGAGGAGAAGGTACTGCTCTGTTTCAGCTGTTATGGTCAGTCTAGCTGTATGGAGGAGAAGGTACTGCTCTGTTTCAGCTGTTATGGTCAGTCTAGCTGTATGGAGAAGGTACTGCTCTGTTTCAGCTGTTATGGTCAGTCTAGCTGTATGGAGGAGAAGGTACTGCTCTGTTTCAGCTGTTATGGTCAGTCTAGCTGTATGGAGAAGGTACTGCTCTGTTTCAGCTGTTATGGTCAGTCTAGCTGTATGGAGGAGAAGGTACTGCTCTGTTTCAGCTGTTATGGCCAGTCTAGCTGTATGGAGGAGAAGGTACTGCTCTGATTCAGCTGTTATGGTCAGTCTAGCTGTATGGAGGAGAAGGTACTGCTCTGTTTCAGCTGTTATGGCCAGTCTAGCTGTATGGTGGAGAAGGTACTGCTCTGTTTCAGCTGTTATGGTCAGTCTAGCTGTATGGAGGAGAAGGTACTGCTCTGTTTCAGCTGTTATGGTCAGTCTAGCTGTATGGAGGAGAAGGTACTGCTCTGTTTCAGCTGTTATGGTCAGTCTAGCTGTATGGAGGAGAAGGTACTGCTCGGTTTCAGCTGTTATGGTCAGTCTAGCTGTATGGAGGAGAAGGTACTGCTCTGTTTCAGCTGTTATGGTCAGTCTAGCTGTATGGAGGAGAAGGTACTGCTCTGTTTCAGCTGTTATGGTCAGTCTAGCTGTATGGAGGAGAAGGTACTGCTCTGTTTCAGCTGTTATGGTCAGTCTAGCTGTATGGAGGAGAAGGTACTGCTCTGTTTCAGCTGTTATGGTCAGTCTAGCTGTATGGAGAAGGTACTGCTCTGTTTCAGCTGTTATGGTCAGTCTAGCTGTATGGAGGAGAAGGTACTGCTCTGTTTCAGCTGTTATGGTCAGTCTAGCTGTATGGAGGAGAAGGTACTGCTCTGTTTCAGCTGTTATGGTCAGTCTAGCTGTATGGAGAAGGTACTGCTCTGTTTCAGCTGTTATGGCCAGTCTAGCTGTATGGAGGAGAAGGTACTGCTCTGTTTCAGCTGTTATGGTCAGTCTAGCTGTATGGAGAAGGTACTGCTCTGTTTCAGCTGTTATGGTCAGTCTAGCTGTATGGGAGAAGGTACTGCTCTGTTTCAGCTGTTATGGTCAGTCTAGCTGTATGGAGGAGAAGGTACTGCTCTGTTTCAGCTGTTATGGTCAGTCTAGCTGTATGGAGGAGAAGGTACTGCTCTGTTTCAGCTGTTATGGTCAGTCTAGCTGTATGGAGGAGAAGGTACTGCTCTGTTTCAGCTGTTATGGTCAGTCTAGCTGTATGGAGGAGAAGGTACTGCTCTGTTTCAGCTGTTATGGTCAGTCTAGCTGTATGGAGGAGAAGGTATTGCTCTGTTTCAGCTGTTATGGTCAGTCTAGCTGTATGGAGAAGAAGGTACTGCTCTGTTTCAGCTGTTATGGTCAGTCTAGCTGTATGGAGGAGAAGGTACTGCTCTGTTCCAGCTGTTATGGTCAGTCTAGCTGTATGGAGGAGAAGGTACTGCTCTGTTTCAGCTGTTATGTTCAGTCTAGCTGTATGGAGGAGAAGGTACTGCTCTGTTTCAGCTGTTATGGTCAGTCTAGCTGTATGGAGAAGGTACTGCTCTGTTTCAGCTGTTATGGTCAGTCTAGCTGTATGGAGAAGAAGGTACTGCTCTGTTTCAGCTGTTATGGTCAGTCTAGCTGTATGGAGGAGAAGGTACTGCTCTGTTTCAGCTGTTATGGTCAGTCTAGCTGTATGGAGAAGGTACTGCTCTGTTTCAGCTGTTATGGTCAGTCTAGCTGTATGGAGAAGGTACTGCTCTGTTTCAGCTGTTATGGTCAGTCTAGCTGTATGGAGGAGAAGGTACTGCTCTGTTTCAGCTGTTATGGTCAGTCTAGCTGTATGGAGGAGAAGGTACTGCTCTGTTTCAGCTGTTATGGTCAGTCTAGCTGTATGGAGAAGGTACTGCTCTGTTTCAGCTGTTATGGTCAGTCTAGCTGTATGGAGGAGAAGGTACTGCTCTGTTTCAGCTGTTATGGTCAGTCTAGCTGTATGGGAGAAGGTACTGCTCTGTTTCAGCTGTTATGGTCAGTCTAGCTGTATGGAGGAGAAGGTGCTGCTCTGTTTCAGCTGTTATGGTCAGTCTAGCTGTATGGAGGAGAAGGTACTGCTCTGTTTCAGCTGTTATGGTCAGTCTAGCTGTATGGAGAAGGTACTGCTCTGTTTCAGCTGTTATGGTCAGTCTAGCTGTATGGAGGAGAAGGTACTGCTCTGTTTCAGCTGTTATGGTCAGTCTAGCTGTATGGAGAAGAAGGTACTGCTCTGTTTCAGCTGTTATGGTCAGTCTAGCTGTATGGAGGAGAAGGTACTGCTCTGTTTCAGCTGTTATGGTCAGTCTAGCTGTATGGAGGAGAAGGTACTGCTCTGTTTCAGCTGTTATGGTCAGTCTAGCTGTACGGAGGAGAAGGTACTGCTCTGTTTCAGCTGTTATGGTCAGTCTAGCTGTATGGAGGAGAAGGTACTGCTCTGTTTCAGCTGTTATGGTCAGTCTAGCTGTATGGAGGAGAAGGTACTGCTCTGTTTCAGCTGTTATGGTCAGTCTAGCTGTATGGGGAGAAGGTACTGCTCTGTTTCAGCTGTTATGGTCAGTCTAGCTGTATGGAGGAGAAGGTACTGCTCTGTTTCAGCTGTTATGGTCAGTCTAGCTGTATGGAGGAGAAGGTACTGCTCTGTTTCAGCTGTTATGGTCAGTCTAGCTGTATGGAGGAGAAGGTACTGCTCTGTTTCAGCTGTTATGGTCAGTCTAGCTGTATGGAGGAGAAGGTACTGCTCTGTTTCAGCTGTTATGGTCAGTCTAGCTGTATGGAGAAGGTACTGCTCTGTTTCAGCTGTTATGGTCAGTCTAGCTGTATGGAGAAGGTACTGCTCTGTTTCAGCTGTTATGGTCAGTCTAGCTGTATGGAGGAGGAGGTACTGCTCTGTTTCAGCTGTTATGGTCAGTCTAGCTGTATGGAGAAGGTACTGCTCTGTTTCAGCTGTTATGGTCAGTCTAGCTGTATGGAGGAGAAGGTACTGCTCTGTTTCAGCTGTTATGGTCAGTCTAGCTGTATGGAGGAGAAGGTACTGCTCTGTTTCAGCTGTTATGGTCAGTCTAGCTGTATGGAGGAGAAGGTAGTGCTCTGTTTCAGCTGTTATGGTCAGTCTAGCTGTATGGAGGAGAAGGTACTGCTCTGTTTCAGCTGTTATGGTCAGTCTAGCTGTATGGAGGAGAAGGTACTGCTCTGTTTCAGCTGTTATGGTCAGTCTAGCTGTATGGAGAAGGTACTGCTCTGTTTCAGCTGTTATGGTCAGTCTAGCTGTATGGAGGAGAAGGTACTGCTCTGTTTCAGCTGTTATGGTCAGTCTAGCTGTATGGAGAAGGTACTGCTCTGTTTCAGCTGTTATGGTCAGTCTAGCTGTATGGAGGAGAAGGTACTGCTCTGTTTCAGCTGTTATGGTCAGTCTAGCTGTATGGAGAAGGTACTGCTCTGTTTCAGCTGTTATGGTCAGTCTAGCTGTATGGAGGAGAAGGTACTGCTCTGTTTCAGCTGTTATGGTCAGTCTAGCTGTATGGGAGAAGGTACTGCTCTGTTTCAGCTGTTATGGTCAGTCTAGCTGTATGGAGGAGAAGGTACTGCTCTGTTTCAGCTGTTATGGTCAGTCTAGCTGTATGGGGAGAAGGTACTGCTCTGTTTCAGCTGTTATGGTCAGTCTAGCTGTATGGAGGAGAAGGTACTGCTCTGTTTCAGCTGTTATGGTCAGTCTAGCTGTATGGAGAAGGTACTGCTCTGTTTCAGCTGTTATGGTCAGTCTAGCTGTATGGAGGAGAAGGTACTGCTCTGTTTCAGCTGTTATGGTCAGTCTAGCTGTATGGGAGAAGGTACTGCTCTGTTTCAGCTGTTATGGTCAGTCTAGCTGTATGGAGGAGAAGGTACTGCTCTGTTTCAGCTGTTATGGTCAGTCTAGCTGTATGGAGAAGAGTACTGCTCTGTTTCAGCTGTTATGGTCAGTCTAGCTGTATGGAGGAGAAGGTACTGCTCTGTTTCAGCTGTTATGGTCAGTCTAGCTGTATGGAGAAGGTACTGCTCTGTTTCAGCTGTTATGGTCAGTCTAGCTGTATGGAGGAGAAGGTACTGCTCTGTTTCAGCTGTTATGGTCAGTCTAGCTGTATGGAGAAGGTACTGCTCTGTTTCAGCTGTTATGGTCAGTCTAGCTGTATGGAGGAGAAGGTACTGCTCTGTTTCAGCTGTTATGGTCAGTCTAGCTGTATGGAGAAGGTACTGCTCTGTTTCAGCTGTTATGGTCAGTCTAGCTGTATGGAGGAGAAGGTACTGCTCTGTTTCAGCTGTTATGGTCAGTCTAGCTGTATGGAGGAGAAGGTACTGCTCTGTTTCAGCTGTTATGGTCAGTCTAGCTGTATGGAGGAGAAGGTACTGCTCTGTTTCAGCTGTTATGGTCAGTCTAGCTGTATGGAGAAGGTACTGCTCTGTTTCAGCTGTTATGGCCAGTCTAGCTGTATGGAGGAGAAGGTACTGCTCTGTTTCAGCTGTTATGGTCAGTCTAGCTGTATGGAGAAGGTACTGCTCTGTTTCAGCTGTTATGGTCAGTCTAGCTGTATGGAGGAGAAGGTACTGCTCTGTTTCAGCTGTTATGGTCAGTCTAGCTGTATGGAGGAGAAGGTACTGCTCTGTTTCAGCTGTTATGGTCAGTCTAGCTGTATGGAGGAGAAGGTACTGCTCTGTTTCAGCTGTTATGGCCAGTCTAGCTGTATGGAGGAGAAGGTACTGCTCTGTTTCAGCTGTTATGGTCAGTCTAGCTGTATGGAGGAGAAGGTACTGCTCTGTTTCAGCTGTTATGGTCAGTCTAGCTGTATGGAGGAGAAGGTACTGCTCTGTTTCAGCTGTTATGGTCAGTCTAGCTGTATGGAGGAGAAGGTACTGCTCTGTTTCAGCTGTTATGGTCAGTCTAGCTGTATGGAGGAGAAGGTACTGCTCTGTTTCAGCTGTTATGGTCAGTCTAGCTGTATGGAGGAGAAGGTACTGCTCTGTTTCAGCTGTTATGGTCAGTCTAGCTGTATGGAGGAGAAGGTACTGCTCTGTTTCAGCTGTTATGGTCAGTCTAGCTGTATGGAGGAGAAGGTACTGCTCTGTTTCAGCTGTTATGGTCAGTCTAGCTGTATGGAGGAGAAGGTACTGCTCTGTTTCAGCTGTTATGGTCAGTCTAGCTGTATGGAGGAGAAGGTACTGCTCTGTTTCAGCTGTTATGGTCAGTCTAGCTGTATGGAGGAGAAGGTACTGCTCTGTTTCAGCTGTTATGGTCAGTCTAGCTGTATGGAGAAGGTACTGCTCTGTTTCAGCTGTTATGGTCAGTCTAGCTGTATGGAGGAGAAGGTACTGCTCTGTTTCAGCTGTTATGGTCAGTCTAGCTGTATGGAGGAGAAGGTACTGCTCTGTTTCAGCTGTTATGGTCAGTCTAGCTGTATGGAGGAGAAGGTACTGCTCTGTTTCAGCTGTTATGGTCAGTCTAGCTGTATGGAGGAGAAGGTACTGCTCTGTTTCAGCTGTTATGGTCAGTCTAGCTGTATGGAGAAGGTACTGCTCTGTTTCAGCTGTTATGGTCAGTCTAGCTGTATGGAGAAGGTACTGCTCTGTTTCAGCTGTTATGGTCAGTCTAGCTGTATGGAGGAGAAGGTACTGCTCTGTTTCAGCTGTTATGGTCAGTCTAGCTGTATGGAGAAGGTACTGCTCTGTTTCAGCTGTTATGGTCAGTCTAGCTGTATGGAGGAGAAGGTACTGCTCTGTTTCAGCTGTTATGGTCAGTCTAGCTGTATGGAGGAGAAGGTACTGCTCTGTTTCAGCTGTTATGGTCAGTCTAGCTGTATGGAGAAGGTACTGCTCTGTTTCAGCTGTTATGGTCAGTCTAGCTGTATGGAGAAGGTACTGCTCTGTTTCAGCTGTTATGGTCAGTCTAGCTGTATGGAGGAGAAGGTGCTGCTCTGTTTCAGCTGTTATGGTCAGTCTAGCTGTATGGAGGAGAAGGTACTGCTCTGTTTCAGCTGTTATGGTCAGTCTAGCTGTATGGAGAAGGTACTGCTCTGTTTCAGCTGTTATGGTCAGTCTAGCTGTATGGAGGAGAAGGTACTGCTCTGTTTCAGCTGTTATGGTCAGTCTAGCTGTATGGAGGAGAAGGTACTGCTCTGTTTCAGCTGTTATGGTCAGTCTAGCTGTATGGAGGAGAAGGTACTGCTCTGTTTCAGCTGTTATGGTCAGTCTAGCTGTATGGAGGAGAAGGTACTGCTCTGTTTCAGCTGTTATGGTCAGTCTAGCTGTATGGAGGAGAAGGTACTGCTCTGTTTCAGCTGTTATGGTCAGTCTAGCTGTATGGAGGAGAAGGTACTGCTCTGTTTCAGCTGTTATGGTCAGTCTAGCTGTATGGAGGAGAAGGTACTGCTCTGTTTCAGCTGTTATGGTCAGTCTAGCTGTATGGAGGAGAAGGTACTGCTCTGTTTCAGCTGTTATGGTCAGTCTAGCTGTATGGAGGAGAAGGTACTGCTCTGTTTCAGCTGTTATGGTCAGTCTAGCTGTATGGAGGAGAAGGTACTGCTCTGTTTCAGCTGTTATGGTCAGTCTAGCTGTATGGAGAAGGTACTGCTCTGTTTCAGCTGTTATGGTCAGTCTAGCTGTATGGAGGAGAAGGTACTGCTCTGTTTCAGCTGTTATGGTCAGTCTAGCTGTATGGAGGAGAAGGTACTGCTCTGTTTCAGCTGTTATGGTCAGTCTAGCTGTATGGAGAAGGTACTGCTCTGTTTCAGCTGTTATGGTCAGTCTAGCTGTATGGAGAAGGTACTGCTCTGTTTCAGCTGTTATGGTCAGTCTAGCTGTATGGAGGAGAAGGTACTGCTCTGTTTCAGCTGTTATGGTCAGTCTAGCTGTATGGAGAAGGTACTGCTCTGTTTCAGCTGTTATGGTCAGTCTAGCTGTATGGAGAAGGTACTGCTCTGTTTCAGCTGTTATGGTCAGTCTAGCTGTATGGAGGAGAAGGTACTGCTCTGTTTCAGCTGTTATGGTCAGTCTAGCTGTATGGAGAAGGTACTGCTCTGTTTCAGCTGTTATGGTCAGTCTAGCTGTATGGAGAAGGTACTGCTCTGTTTCAGCTGTTATGGTCAGTCTAGCTGTATGGAGGAGAAGGTGCTGCTCTGTTTCAGCTGTTATGGTCAGTCTAGCTGTATGGAGGAGAAGGTACTGCTCTGTTTCAGCTGTTATGGTCAGTCTAGCTGTATGGAGAAGGTACTGCTCTGTTTCAGCTGTTATGGTCAGTCTAGCTGTATGGAGGAGAAGGTACTGCTCTGTTTCAGCTGTTATGGTCAGTCTAGCTGTATGGAGGAGAAGGTACTGCTCTGTTTCAGCTGTTATGGTCAGTCTAGCTGTATGGAGGAGAAGGTACTGCTCTGTTTCAGCTGTTATGGTCAGTCTAGCTGTATGGAGGAGAAGGTACTGCTCTGTTTCAGCTGTTATGGTCAGTCTAGCTGTATGGAGGAGAAGGTACTGCTCTGTTTCAGCTGTTATGGTCAGTCTAGCTGTATGGAGGAGAAGGTACTGCTCTGTTTCAGCTGTTATGGTCAGTCTAGCTGTATGGAGGAGAAGGTACTGCTCTGTTTCAGCTGTTATGGTCAGTCTAGCTGTATGGAGGAGAAGGTACTGCTCTGTTTCAGCTGTTATGGTCAGTCTAGCTGTATGGAGGAGAAGGTACTGCTCTGTTCCAGCTGTTATGGTCAGTCTAGCTGTATGGAGGAGAAGGTACTGCTCTGTTTCAGCTGTTATGGTCAGTCTAGCTGTATGGAGAAGGTACTGCTCTGTTTCAGCTGTTATGGTCAGTCTAGCTGTATGGAGAAGGTACTGCTCTGTTTCAGCTGTTATGGTCAGTCTAGCTGTATGGAGGAGAAGGTACTGCTCTGTTTCAGCTGTTATGGTCAGTCTAGCTGTATGGAGGAGAAGGTACTGCTCTGTTTCAGCTGTTATGGTCAGTCTAGCTGTATGGAGGAGAAGGTACTGCTCTGTTTCAGCTGTTATGGTCAGTCTAGCTGTATGGAGGAGAAGGTACTGCTCTGTTTCAGCTGTTATGGCCAGTCTAGCTGTATGGAGAAGGTACTGCTCTGTTTCAGCTGTTATGGCCAGTCTAGCTGTATGGAGAAGGTACTGCTCTGTTTCAGCTGTTATGGTCAGTCTAGCTGTATGGAGAAGCTGTTATGGTCAGTCTAGCTGTATGGAGAAGGTACTGCTCTGTTTCAGCTGTTATGGTCAGTCTAGCTGTATGGAGGAGAAGGTACTGCTCTGTTTCAGCTGTTATGGTCAGTCTAGCTGTATGGAGGAGAAGGTACTGCTCTGTTTCAGCTGTTATGGTCAGTCTAGCTGTATGGAGGAGAAGGTAGAGCTCTGTTTCAGCTGTTATGGTCAGTCTAGCTGTATGGAGGAGAAGGTACTGCTCTGTTTCAGCTGTTATGGTCAGTCTAGCTGTATGGAGGAGAAGGTACTGCTCTGTTTCAGCTGTTATGGTCAGTCTAGCTGTATGGAGGAGAAGGTACTGCTCTGTTTCAGCTGTTATGGTCAGTCTAGCTGTATGGAGGAGAAGGTACTGCTCTGTTTCAGCTGTTATGGTCAGTCTAGCTGTATGGAGGAGAAGGTACTGCTCTGTTTCAGCTGTTATGGTCAGTCTAGCTGTATGGAGGAGAAGGTACTGCTCTGTTCCAGCTGTTATGGTCAGTCTAGCTGTATGGAGGAGAAGGTACTGCTCTGTTTCAGCTGTTATGGTCAGTCTAGCTGTATGGAGAAGGTACTGCTCTGTTTCAGCTGTTATGGTCAGTCTAGCTGTATGGAGAAGGTACTGCTCTGTTTCAGCTGTTATGGTCAGTCTAGCTGTATGGAGGAGAAGGTACTGCTCTGTTTCAGCTGTTATGGTCAGTCTAGCTGTATGGAGGAGAAGGTACTGCTCTGTTTCAGCTGTTATGGTCAGTCTAGCTGTATGGAGGAGAAGGTGCTGCTCTGTTTCAGCTGTTATGGTCAGTCTAGCTGTATGGAGGAGAAGGTACTGCTCTGTTTCAGCTGTTATGGCCAGTCTAGCTGTATGGAGAAGGTACTGCTCTGTTTCAGCTGTTATGGCCAGTCTAGCTGTATGGAGAAGGTACTGCTCTGTTTCAGCTGTTATGGTCAGTCTAGCTGTATGGAGAAGGTACTGCTCTGTCAGCTGTTATGGTCAGTCTAGCTGTATGGAGAAGGTACTGCTCTGTTTCAGCTGTTATGGTCAGTCTAGCTGTATGGAGGAGAAGGTACTGCTCTGTTTCAGCTGTTATGGTCAGTCTAGCTGTATGGAGGAGAAGGTACTGCTCTGTTTCAGCTGTTATGGTCAGTCTAGCTGTATGGAGAAGAAGGTAGAGATCTGTTTCAGCTGTTATGGTCAGTCTAGCTGTATGGAGAAGAAGGTACTGCTCTGTTTCAGCTGTTATGGCCAGTCTAGCTGTATGGAGGAGAAGGTACTGCTCTGTTTCAGCTGTTATGGTCAGTCTAGCTGTATGGAGAAGGTACTGCTCTGTTTCAGCTGTTATGGTCAGTCTAGCTGTATGGAGGAGAAGGTACTGCTCTGTTTCAGCTGTTATGGTCAGTCTAGCTGTATGGAGGAGAAGGTACTGCTCTGATTCAGCTGTTATGGTCAGTCTAGCTGTATGGAGGAGAAGGTACTGCTCTGTTTCAGCTGTTATGGCCAGTCTAGCTGTATGGAGGAGAAGGTACTGCTCTGTTTCAGCTGTTATGGTCAGTCTTGCTGTATGGAGAAGAAGGTACTGCTCTGTTTCAGCTGTTATGGTCAGTCTAGCTGTATGGAGGAGAAGGTACTGCTCTGTTTCAGCTGTTATGGTCAGTCTAGCTGTATGGAGGAGAAGGTACTGCTCGGTTTCAGCTGTTATGGTCAGTCTAGCTGTATGGAGGAGAAGGTATTGCTCTGTTTCAGCTGTTATGGTCAGTCTAGCTGTATGGAGGAGAAGGTACTGCTCTGTTTCAGCTGTTATGGTCAGTCTAGCTGTATGGAGGAGAAGGTACTGCTCTGTTTCAGCTGTTATGGTCAGTCTAGCTGTATGGAGGAGAAGGTACTGCTCTGTTTCAGCTGTTATGGTCAGTCTAGCTGTATGGAGAAGGTACTGCTCTGTTTCAGCTGTTATGGTCAGTCTAGCTGTATGGAGGAGAAGGTACTGCTCTGTTTCAGCTGTTATGGTCAGTCTAGCTGTATGGAGGAGAAGGTACTGCTCTGTTTCAGCTGTTATGGTCAGTCTAGCTGTATGGAGAAGGTACTGCTCTGTTTCAGCTGTTATGGCCAGTCTAGCTGTATGGAGGAGAAGGTACTGCTCTGTTTCAGCTGTTATGGTCAGTCTAGCTGTATGGAGAAGGTACTGCTCTGTTTCAGCTGTTATGGTCAGTCTAGCTGTATGGAGAAGGTACTGCTCTGTTTCAGCTGTTATGGTCAGTCTAGCTGTATGGAGGAGAAGGTACTGCTCTGTTTCAGCTGTTATGGTCAGTCTAGCTGTATGGAGGAGAAGGTACTGCTCTGTTTCAGCTGTTATGGTCAGTCTAGCTGTATGGAGGAGAAGGTACTGCTCTGTTTCAGCTGTTATGGTCAGTCTAGCTGTATGGAGGAGAAGGTACTGCTCTGTTTCAGCTGTTATGGTCAGTCTAGCTGTATGGAGGAGAAGGTACTGCTCTGTTTCAGCTGTTATGGTCAGTCTAGCTGTATGGAGGAGAAGGTACTGCTCTGTTTCAGCTGTTATGGTCAGTCTAGCTGTATGGAGAAGAAGGTACTGCTCTGTTTCAGCTGTTATGGTCAGTCTAGCTGTATGGAGGAGAAGGTACTGCTCTGTTTCAGCTGTTATGGTCAGTCTAGCTGTATGGAGGAGAAGGTACTGCTCTGTTTCAGCTGTTATGGTCAGTCTAGCTGTATGGAGAGAAGGTACTGCTCTGTTTCAGCTGTTATGGTCAGTCTAGCTGTATGGAGGAGAAGGTACTGCTCTGTTCCAGCTGTTATGGTCAGTCTAGCTGTATGGAGGAGAAGGTACTGCTCTGTTTCAGCTGTTATGGTCAGTCTAGCTGTATGGAGGAGAAGGTACTGCTCTGTTTCAGCTGTTATGGTCAGTCTAGCTGTATGGAGAAGGTACTGCTCGGTTTCAGCTGTTATGGTCAGTCTAGCTGTATGGAGGAGAAGGTACTGCTCTGTTTCAGCTGTTATGGTCAGTCTAGCTGTATGGAGGAGAAGGTACTGCTCTGTTTCAGCTGTTATGGTCAGTCTAGCTGTATGGAGAAGGTACTGCTCTGTTTCAGCTGTTATGGTCAGTCTAGCTGTATGGAGAAGGTACTGCTCTGTTTCAGCTGTTATGGTCAGTCTAGCTGTATGGAGGAGAAGGTACTGCTCTGTTTCAGCTGTTATGGTCAGTCTAGCTGTATGGAGAAGGTACTGCTCTGTTTCAGCTGTTATGGTCAGTCTAGCTGTATGGAGAAGGTACTGCTCTGTTTCAGCTGTTATGGTCAGTCTAGCTGTATGGAGGAGAAGGTACTGCTCTGTTTCAGCTGTTATGGTCAGTCTAGCTGTATGGAGAAGAAGGTGCTGCTCTGTTTCAGCTGTTATGGTCAGTCTAGCTGTATGGAGGAGAAGGTACTGCTCTGTTTCAGCTGTTATGGTCAGTCTAGCTGTATGGAAGAAGGTACTGCTCTGTTTCAGCTGTTATGGTCAGTCTAGCTGTATGGAGGAGAAGGTACTGCTCTGTTTCAGCTGTTATGGTCAGTCTAGCTGTATGGAGAAGAAGGTACTGCTCTGTTTCAGCTGTTATGGTCAGTCTAGCTGTATGGAGGAGAAGGTACTGCTCTGTTTCAGCTGTTATGGTCAGTCTAGCTGTATGGAGGAGAAGGTACTGCTCTGTTTCAGCTGTTATGGTCAGTCTAGCTGTATGGAGGAGAAGGTACTGCTCTGTTTCAGCTGTTATGGTCAGTCTAGCTGTATGGAGGAGAAGGTACTGCTCTGTTTCAGCTGTTATGGTCAGTCTAGCTGTATGGAGGAGAAGGTACTGCTCTGTTTCAGCTGTTATGGTCAGTCTAGCTGTATGGAGGAGAAGGTACTGCTCTGTTCCAGCTGTTATGGTCAGTCTAGCTGTATGGAGGAGAAGGTACTGCTCTGTTTCAGCTGTTATGGTCAGTCTAGCTGTATGGAGGAGAAGGTACTGCTCTGTTTCAGCTGTTATGGTCAGTCTAGCTGTATGGAGAAGGTACTGCTCTGTTTCAGCTGTTATGGTCAGTCTAGCTGTATGGAGGAGAAGGTACTGCTCTGTTTCAGCTGTTATGGTCAGTCTAGCTGTATGGAGGAGAAGGTACTGCTCTGTTTCAGCTGTTATGGTCAGTCTAGCTGTATGGAGAAGGTACTGCTCTGTTTCAGCTGTTATGGTCAGTCTAGCTGTATGGAGAAGGTACTGCTCTGTTTCAGCTGTTATGGTCAGTCTAGCTGTATGGAGGAGAAGGTACTGCTCTGTTTCAGCTGTTATGGTCAGTCTAGCTGTATGGAGAAGGTACTGCTCTGTTTCAGCTGTTATGGTCAGTCTAGCTGTATGGAGAAGGTACTGCTCTGTTTCAGCTGTTATGGTCAGTCTAGCTGTATGGAGGAGAAGGTACTGCTCTGTTTCAGCTGTTATGGTCAGTCTAGCTGTATGGAGAAGGTACTGCTCTGTTTCAGCTGTTATGGTCAGTCTAGCTGTATGGAGAAGGTACTGCTCTGTTTCAGCTGTTATGGTCAGTCTAGCTGTATGGAGAAGAAGGTGCTGCTCTGTTTCAGCTGTTATGGTCAGTCTAGCTGTATGGAGGAGAAGGTACTGCTCTGTTTCAGCTGTTATGGTCAGTCTAGCTGTATGGAGAAGGTACTGCTCTGTTTCAGCTGTTATGGTCAGTCTAGCTGTATGGAGGAGAAGGTACTGCTCTGTTTCAGCTGTTATGGTCAGTCTAGCTGTATGGAGAAGAAGGTACTGCTCTGTTTCAGCTGTTATGGTCAGTCTAGCTGTATGGAGGAGAAGGTACTGCTCTGTTTCAGCTGTTATGGCCAGTCTAGCTGTATGGAGGAGAAGGTACTGCTCTGTTTCAGCTGTTATGGTCAGTCTAGCTGTACGGAGGAGAAGGTACTGCTCTGTTTCAGCTGTTATGGTCAGTCTAGCTGTATGGAGGAGAAGGTACTGCTCTGTTTCAGCTGTTATGGTCAGTCTAGCTGTATGGAGAAGGTACTGCTCTGTTTCAGCTGTTATGGTCAGTCTAGCTGTATGGAGGAGAAGGTACTGCTCTGTTTCAGCTGTTATGGTCAGTCTAGCTGTATGGAGGAGAAGGTACTGCTCTGTTTCAGCTGTTATGGTCAGTCTAGCTGTATGGAGGAGAAGGTACTGCTCTGTTTCAGCTGTTATGGTCAGTCTAGCTGTATGGAGGAGAAGGTACTGCTCTGTTTCCAGCTGTTATGGTCAGTCTAGCTGTATGGAGGAGAAGGTACTGCTCTGTTTCAGCTGTTATGGTCAGTCTAGCTGTATGGAGGAGAAGGTACTGCTCTGTTTCAGCTGTTATGGTCAGTCTAGCTGTATGGAGAAGGTACTGCTCTGTTTCAGCTGTTATGGTCAGTCTAGCTGTATGGAGGAGAAGGTACTGCTCTGTTTCAGCTGTTATGGTCAGTCTAGCTGTATGGAGGAGAAGGTACTGCTCTGTTTCAGCTGTTATGGTCAGTCTAGCTGTATGGAGGAGAAGGTGCTGCTCTGTTTCAGCTGTTATGGTCAGTCTAGCTGTATGGAGAAGGTACTGCTCTGTTTCAGCTGTTATGGCCAGTCTAGCTGTATGGAGAAGGTACTGCTCTGTTTCAGCTGTTATGGCCAGTCTAGCTGTATGGAGAAGGTACTGCTCTGTTTCAGCTGTTATGGTCAGTCTAGCTGTATGGAGAAGGTACTGTTATGGTCAGTCTAGCTGTATGGAGAAGGTACTGCTCTGTTTCAGCTGTTATGGTCAGTCTAGCTGTATGGAGGAGAAGGTACTGCTCTGTTTCAGCTGTTATGGTCAGTCTAGCTGTATGGAGGAGAAGGTACTGCTCTGTTTCAGCTGTTATGGTCAGTCTAGCTGTATGGAGAAGAAGGTAGAGATCTGTTTCAGCTGTTATGGTCAGTCTAGCTGTATGGAGGAGAAGGTACTGCTCTGTTTCAGCTGTTATGGTCAGTCTAGCTGTATGGAGAAGGTACTGCTCTGTTTCAGCTGTTATGGTCAGTCTAGCTGTATGGAGGAGAAGGTACTGCTCTGTTTCAGCTGTTATGGTCAGTCTAGCTGTATGGGAGAAGGTACTGCTCTGTTTCAGCTGTTATGGTCAGTCTAGCTGTATAGAGAAGGTACTGCTCTGTTTCAGCTGTTATGGTCAGTCTAGCTGTATGGAGAAGGTAGCTGTTATGGTCAGTCTAGCTGTATGGAGAGAAGGTACTGCTCTGTTTCAGCTGTTATGGTCAGTCTAGCTGTATGGAGGAGAAGGTACTGCTCTGTTTCAGCTGTTATGGTCAGTCTAGCTGTATGGAGGAGAAGGTACTGCTCTGTTTCAGCTGTTATGGTCAGTCTAGCTGTATGGAGGAGAAGGTACTGCTCTGTTTCAGCTGTTATGGTCAGTCTAGCTGTATGGGGAGAAGGTACTGCTCTGTTTCAGCTGTTATGGTCAGTCTAGCTGTATGGGAGAAGGTGCTGCTCTGTTTCAGCTGTTATGGTCAGTCTAGCTGTATGGAGGAGAAGGTACTGCTCTGTTTCAGCTGTTATGGTCAGTCTAGCTGTATGGAGGAGAAGGTACTGCTCTGTTTCAGCTGTTATGGTCAGTCTAGCTGTATGGAGGAGAAGGTGCTGCTCTGTTTCAGCTGTTATGGTCAGTCTAGCTGTATGGAGAAGGTACTGCTCTGTTTCAGCTGTTATGGCCAGTCTAGCTGTATGGAGAAGGTACTGCTCTGTTTCAGCTGTTATGGCCAGTCTAGCTGTATGGAGAAGGTACTGCTCTGTTTCAGCTGTTATGGTCAGTCTAGCTGTATGGAGAAGGTACTGTTATGGTCAGTCTAGCTGTATGGAGAAGGTAGTGCTCTGTTTCAGCTGTTATGGTCAGTCTAGCTGTATGGAGGAGAAGGTACTGCTCTGTTTCAGCTGTTATGGTCAGTCTAGCTGTATGGAGGAGAAGGTACTGCTCTGTTTCAGCTGTTATGGTCAGTCTAGCTGTATGGAGAAGAAGGTAGAGATCTGTTTCAGCTGTTATGGTCAGTCTAGCTGGATGGAGAAGAAGGTACTGCTCTGTTTCAGCTGTTATGGTCAGTCTAGCTGTATGGAGAAGGTACTGCTTTGTTTCAGCTGTTATGGTCAGTCTAGCTGTATGGAGGAGAAGGTACTGCTCTGTTTCAGCTGTTATGGTCAGTCTAGCTGTATGGAGAAGGTACTGCTCTGTTTCAGCTGTTATGGCCAGTCTAGCTGTATAGAGAAGGTACTGCTCTGTTTCAGCTGTTATGGTCAGTCTAGCTGTATGGAGAAGGTACTGTTATGGTCAGTCTAGCTGTATGGAGAAGGTACTGCTCTGTTTCAGCTGTTATGGTCAGTCTAGCTGTATGGAGAAGGTACTGCTCTGTTTCAGCTGTTATGGTCAGTCTAGCTGTATGGAGAAGGTACTGCTCTGTTTCAGCTGTTATGGTCAGTCTAGCTGTATGGAGGAGAAGGTACTGCTCTGTTTCAGCTGTTATGGTCAGTCTAGCTGTATGGAGGAGAAGGTACTGCTCTGTTTCAGCTGTTATGGTCAGTCTAGCTGTATGGAGGAGAAGGTACTGCTCTGTTTCAGCTGTTATGGTCAGTCTAGCTGTATGGAGGAGAAGGTACTGCTCTGTTTCAGCTGTTATGGTCAGTCTAGCTGTATGGAGGAGAAGGTACTGCTCTGTTTCAGCTGTTATGGTCAGTCTAGCTGTATAGGAGAAGGTACTGCCCTGTTTCAGCTGTTATGGTCAGTCTAGCTGTATGGAGAAGGTACTGCTCTGTTTCAGCTGTTATGGTCAGTCTAGCTGTATGGAGAAGGTACTGCTCTGTTTCAGCTGTTATGGTCAGTCTAGCTGTATGGAGGAGAAGGTACTGCTCTGTTTCAGCTGTTATGGTCAGTCTAGCTGTATGGAGAAGGTACTGCTCTGTTTCAGCTGTTATGGTCAGTCTAGCTGTATGGAGAAGGTACTGCTCTGTTTCAGCTGTTATGGTCAGTCTAGCTGTATGGAGAAGGTACTGCTCTGTTTCAGCTGTTATGGTCAGTCTAGCTGTATGGAGAAGGTACTGCTCTGTTTCAGCTGTTATGGTCAGTCTAGCTGTATGGAGAAGGTACTGCTCTGTTTCAGCTGTTATAGTCAGTCTAGCTGTATGGAGGAGAAGGTACTGCTCTGTTTCAGCTGTTATGGTCAGTCTAGCTGTATGGAGGAGAAGGCACTGCTCTGTTTCAGCTGTTATGGTCAGTCTAGCTGTACGGAGGAGAAGGTACTGCTCTGTTTCAGCTGTTATGGTCAGTCTAGCTGTGTGGAGGAGGTACTGCTCTGTTTCAGCTGTTCTGGTCAGTCTAGCTGTATGGAGAAGGTGCTGCTCTGTTTCAGCTGTTATGGTCAGTCTAGCTGTATGAAGAAGGTACTGCTCTGTTTCAGCTGTTATGGTCAGTCTAGCTGTATGGAGGAGGTACTGCTCTGTTTCAGCTGTTATGGTCAGTCTAGCTGTATGGAGGAGAAGGTGCTGCTCTGTTTCAGCTGTTATGGTCAGTCTAGCTGTATGGAGGAGAAGGTACTGCTCTGTTTCAGCTGTTATGGTCAGTCTAGCTGTATGGAGAAGATACTGCTCTGTTTCAGCTGTTATGGTCAGTCTAGCTGTATGGAGGAGAAGGTACTGCTCTGTTTCAGCTGTTATGGTCAGTCTAGCTGTATGGAGAAGGTACTGCTCTGTTTCAGCTGTTATGGTCAGTCTAGCTGTATGGAGGAGAAGGTACTGCTCTGTTTCAGCTGTTATGGTCAGTCTAGCTGTATGGAGGAGAAGGTACTGCTCTGTTTCAGCTGTTATGGTCAGTCTAGCTGTATGGAGAAGGTACTGCTCTGTTTCAGCTGTTATGGTCAGTCTAGCTGTATGGAGAAGGTACTGCTCTGTTTCAGCTGTTATGGTCAGTCTAGCTGTATGGAGAAGGTACTGCTCTGTTTCAGCTGGTATGGTCAGTCTAGCTGTATGGAGGAGAAGGTACTGCTCTGTTTCAAGTGTTATGGTCAGTCTAGCTGTATGGAGAAGGTACTGCTCTGTTTCAGCTGTTATGGTCAGTCTAGCTGTATGGAGAAGGTACTGCTCTGTTTCAGCTGTTATGGTCAGTCTAGCTGTATGGAGAAGATACTGCTATGTTTCAGCTGTTATGGTCAGTCTAGCTGTATGGAGAAGGTACTGCTCTGTTTCAGCTGTTATGGTCAGTCTAGCTGTATGGAGAAGGTACTGCTCTGTTTCAGCTGTTATGGTCAGTCTAGCTGTATGGAGGAGAAGGTACTGCTCTGTTTCAGCTGTTATGGTCAGTCTAGCTGTATGGAGGAGAAGGTACTGCTCTGTTTCAGCTGTTATGGTCAGTCTAGCTGTATGGAGAAGGTACTGCTCTGTTTCAGCTGTTATGGTCAGTCTAGCTGTATGGAGGAGAAGGTACTGCTCTGTTTCAGCTGTTATGGTCAGTCTAGCTGTATGGAGGAGAAGGTACTGCTCTGTTTCAGCTGTTATGGTCAGTCTAGCTGTATGGAGGAGAAGGTACTGCTATGTTTCAGCTGTTATGGTCAGTCTAGCTGTATGGAGAAGGTACTGCTCTGTTTCAGCTGTTATGGTCAGTCTAGCTGTATGGAGAAGGTACTGCTCTGTTTCAGCTGTTATGGTCAGTCTAGCTGTATGGAGGAGAAGGTACTGCTCTGTTTCAGCTGTTATGGTCAGTCTAGCTGTATGGAGAAGGTACTGCTCTGTTTCAGCTGTTATGGTCAGTCTAGCTGTATGGAGAAGATACTGCTCTGTTTCAGCTGTTATGGTCAGTCTAGATGTATGGAGGAGAAGGTACTGGTCTGTTTCAGCTGTTATGGTCAGTCTAGCTGTATGGAGGAGGTGCTGCACTGTTTCAGCTGTTATGGTCAGTCTAGCTGTATGGAGGAGAAGGTACTGCTCTGTTTCAGCTGTTATGGTCAGTCTAGCTGTATGGAGGAGAAGGTGCTGCTCTGTTTCAGCTGTTATGGTCAGTCTAGCTGTATGGAGGAGAAGGTACTGCTCTGTTTCAGCTGTTATGGTCAGTCTAGCTGTATGGAGGAGAAGGTACTGCTCTGTTTCAGCTGTTATGGTCAGTCTAGATGTATGGAGGAGAAGGTACTGCTCTGTTTCAGCTGTTATGGTCAGTCTAGCTGTATGGAGAAGGTACTGCTCTGTTTCAGCTGTTATGGTCAGTCTAGCTGTATGGAGGAGAAGGTACTGCTCTGTTTCAGCTGTTATGGTCAGTCTAGCTGTATGGAGGAGAAGGTACTGCTCTGTTTCAGCTGTTATGGCCAGTCTAGCTGTATGGAGAAGATACTGCTATGTTTCAGCTGTTATGGTCAGTCTAGCTGTATGGAGAAGGTACTGCTCTGTTTCAGCTGTTATGGTCAGTCTAGCTGTATGGAGAAGGTACTGCTCTGTTTCAGCTGTTATGGTCAGTCTAGCTGTATGGAGGAGAAGGTACTGCTCTGTTTCAGCTGTTATGGTCAGTCTAGCTGTATGGAGGAGAAGGTACTGCTCTGTTTCAGCTGTTATGGTCAGTCTAGCTGTATGGAGAAGGTACTGCTCTGTTTCAGCTGTTATGGTCAGTCTAGCTGTATGGAGAAGGTACTGCTCTGTTTCAGCTGTTATGGCCAGTCTAGCTGTATGGAGGAGAAGGTACTGCTCTGTTTCAGCTGTTATGGTCAGTCTAGCTGTATGGAGAAGGTACTGCTCTGTTTCAGCTGTTATGGTCAGTCTAGCTGTATGGAGAAGGTACTGCTCTGTTTCAGCTGTTATGGTCAGTCTAGCTGTATGGAGGAGAAGGTACTGCTCTGTTTAAGCTGTTATGGTCAGTCTAGCTGTATGGAGGAGAAGGTACTGCTCTGTTTCAGCTGTTATGGTCAGTCTAGCTGTATGGAGAAGGTACTGCTCTGTTTCAGCTGTTATGGTCAGTCTAGCTGTATGGAGAAGGTACTGCTTTGTTTCAGCTGTTATGGTCAGTCTATCTGTATGGAGAAGAAAGTACTGCTCTGTTTCAGCTGTTATGGTCAGTCTAGCTGTAAGGAGAAGGTACTGCTCTGTTTCAGCTGTTATGGTCAGTCTAGCTGTATGGAGAAGAAGGTAGAGATCTGTTTCAGCTGTTATGGTCAGTCTAGCTGTATGGAGAAGAAGGTACTGCTCTGTTTCAGCTGTTATGGCCAGTCTAGCTGTATGAGAGAAGGTACTGCTCTGTTTCAGCTGTTATGGTCAGTCTAGCTGTATGGAGAAGGTATGCCTGCTGTTATGGTCAGTCTAGCTGTATGGAGAAGAAGGTACTGCTCTGTTTCAGCTGTTATGGCCAGTCTAGCTGTATGGAGAAGAAGGTACTGCTCTGTTTCAGCTGTTATGGTCAGTCTAGATGTATGGAGGAGAAGGTACTGCTCTGTTTCAGCTGTTATGGTCAGTCTAGCTGTATGGAGAAGGTACTGCTCTGTTTCAGCTGTTATGGTCAGTCTAGCTGTATGGAGAAGGTACTGCTCTGTTTCAGCTGTTATGGTCAGTCTAGCTGTATGGAGAAGGTACTGCTCTGTTTCAGCTGTTATGGTCAGTCTAGCTGTATGGAGAAGGTACTGCTCTGTTTCAGCTGTTATGGTCAGTCTAGCTGTATGGAGGAGAAGGTACTGCTCTGTTTCAGCTGTTATGGTCAGTCTAGCTGTATGGAGGAGAAGGTACTGCTCTGTTTCAGCTGTTATGGTCAGTCTAGCTGTATGGAGGAGAAGGTACTGCTCTGTTTCAGCTGTTATGGTCAGTCTAGCTGTATGGAGGAGAAGGTACTGCTCTGTTTCAGCTGTTATGGTCAGTCTAGCTGTATGGAGAAGGTACTGCTCTGTTTCAGCTGTTATGGTCAGTCTAGCTGTATGGAGGAGAAGGTACTGCTCTGTTTCAGCTGTTATGGTCAGTCTAGCTGTATGGAGGAGAAGGTACTGCTCTGTTTCAGCTGTTATGGTCAGTCTAGCTGTATGGAGGAGAAGGTACTGCTATGTTTCAGCTGTTATGGTCAGTCTAGCTGTATGGAGAAGGTACTGCTCTGTTTCAGCTGTTATGGTCAGTCTAGCTGTATGGAGAAGGTACTGCTCTGTTTCAGCTGTTATGGTCAGTCTAGCTGTATGGAGGAGAAGGTACTGCTCTGTTTCAGCTGTTATGGTCAGTCTAGCTGTATGGAGAAGGTACTGCTCTGTTTCAGCTGTTATGGTCAGTCTAGCTGTATGGAGAAGGTACTGCTCTGTTTCAGCTGTTATGGTCAGTCTAGCTGTATGGAGGAGAAGGTACTGCTCTGTTTCAGCTGTTATGGTCAGTCTAGCTGTATGGAGAGAGGTGCTGCTCTGTTTCAGCTGTTATGGTCAGTCTAGCTGTATGGAGGAGAAGGTACTGCTCTGTTTCAGCTGTTATGGTCAGTCTAGCTGTATGGAGGAGAAGGTGCTGCTCTGTTTCAGCTGTTATGGTCAGTCTAGCTGTATGGAGGAGAAGGTACTGCTCTGTTTCAGCTGTTATGGTCAGTCTAGCTGTATGGAGAAGAAGGTACTGCTCTGTTTCAGCTGTTATGGTCAGTCTAGATGTATGGAGGAGAAGGTACTGCTCTGTTTCAGCTGTTATGGTCAGTCTAGCTGTATAGGAGAAGGTACTGCTCTGTTTCAGCTGTTATGGTCAGTCTAGCTGTATGGAGGAGAAGGTACTGCTCTGTTTCAGCTGTTATGGTCAGTCTAGCTGTATGGAGGAGAAGGTACTGCTCTGTTTCAGCTGTTATGGCCAGTCTAGCTGTATGGAGAAGATACTGCTATGTTTCAGCTGTTATGGTCAGTCTAGCTGTATGGAGAAGGTACTGCTCTGTTTCAGCTGTTATGGTCAGTCTAGCTGTATGGAGAAGGTACTGCTCTGTTTCAGCTGTTATGGTCAGTCTAGCTGTATGGAGGAGAAGGTACTGCTCTGTTTCAGCTGTTATGGTCAGTCTAGCTGTATGGAGGAGAAGGTACTGCTCTGTTTCAGCTGTTATGGTCAGTCTAGCTGTATGGGGAGAAGGTACTGCTCTGTTTCAGCTGTTATGGTCAGTCTAGCTGTATAGGAGAAGGTACTGCTCTGTTTCAGCTGTTATGGCCAGTCTAGCTGTATGGAGGAGAAGGTACTGCTCTGTTTCAGCTGTTATGGTCAGTCTAGCTGTATGGAGGAGAAGGTACTGCTCTGTTTCAGCTGTTATGGTCAGTCTAGCTGTATGGAGAAGGTACTGCTCTGTTTCAGCTGTTATGGTCAGTCTAGCTGTATGGAGGAGAAGGTACTGCTCTGTTTAAGCTGTTATGGTCAGTCTAGCTGTATGGAGGAGAAGGTACTGCTCTGTTTCAGCTGTTATGGTCAGTCTAGCTGTATGGAGAAGGTACTGCTCTGTTTCAGCTGTTATGGTCAGTCTAGCTGTATGGAGAAGGTACTGCTTTGTTTCAGCTGTTATGGTCAGTCTATCTGTATGGAGAAGAAAGTACTGCTCTGTTTCAGCTGTTATGGTCAGTCTAGCTGTAAGGAGAAGGTACTGCTCTGTTTCAGCTGTTATGGTCAGTCTAGCTGTATGGAGAAGAAGGTAGAGATCTGTTTCAGCTGTTATGGTCAGTCTAGCTGTATGGAGAAGAAGGTACTGCTCTGTTTCAGCTGTTATGGCCAGTCTAGCTGTATGGAGAAGGTACTGCTCTGTTTCAGCTGTTATGGTCAGTCTAGCTGTATGGAGAAGGTACTGTTATGGTCAGTCTAGCTGTATGGAGAAGAAGGTACTGCTCTGTTTCAGCTGTTATGGTCAGTCTAGCTGTATGGAGGAGAAGGTACTGCTCTGTTTCAGCTGTTATGGTCAGTCTAGATGTATGGAGGAGAAGGTACTGCTCTGTTTCAGCTGTTATGGTCAGTCTAGCTGTATGGAGGAGAAGGTACTGCTCTGTTTCAGCTGTTATGGTCAGTCTAGCTGTATGGAGAAGGTACTGCTCTGTTTCAGCTGTTATGGTCAGTCTAGCTGTATGGGGAGAAGGTACTGCTCTGTTTCAGCTGTTATGGTCAGTCTAGCTGTATGGAGAAGGTACTGCTCTGTTTCAGCTGTTATGGTCAGTCTAGCTGTATGGAGGAGAAGGTACTGCTCTGTTTCAGCTGGTATGGTCAGTCTAGCTGTATGGAGAAGGTACTGCTCTGTTTCAGCTGTTATGGTCAGTCTAGCTGTATGGAGAAGGTACTGCTCTGTTTCAGCTGTTATGGTCAGTCTAGCTGTATGGAGAAGGTACTGCTCTGTTTCAGCTGTTATGGTCAGTCTAGCTGTATGGAGGAGAAGGTACTGCTCTGTTTCAGCTGTTATGGTCAGTCTAGCTGTATGGAGAAGGTACTGCTCTGTTTCAGCTGTTATGTTCAGTATAGCTGTATGGAGAAGGTACTGCTCTGTTTCAGCTGTTATGGTCAGTCAAGCTGTATGGAGAAGGTGCTGCTCTGTTTCAGCTGTTATGGTCAGTCTAGCTGTATGGAGAAGGTGCTGCTCTGTTTCAGCTGTTATGGTCAGTCTAGCTGTATGGAGAAGGTACTGCTCTGTTTCAGCTGTTATGGTCAGTCTAGCTGTACGGAGGAGAAGGTACTGCTCTGTTTCAGCTGTTATGGTCAGTCTAGCTGTATGGAGGAGAAGGTACTGCTCTGTTTCAGCTGTTATGGTCAGTCTAGCTGTATGGAGAAGGTACTGCTCTGTTTCAGCTGTTATGGTCAGTCTAGCTGTATGGAGAAGGTACTGCTCTGTTTCAGCTGTTATGGTCAGTCTAGCTGTATGGAGAAGGTACTGCTCTGTTTCAGCTGTTATGGTCAGTCTAGCTGTATGGAGGAGAAGGTACTGCTCTGTTTCAGCTGGTATGGTCAGTCTAGCTGTATGGAGAAGGTACTGCTTTGTTTCAGCTGTTATGGTCAGTCTATCTGTATGGAGAAGAAAGTACTGCTCTGTTTCAGCTGTTATGGTCAGTCTAGCTGTAAGGAGAAGGTACTGCTCTGTTTCAGCTGTTATGGTCAGTCTAGCTGTATGGAGAAGAAGGTAGAGATCTGTTTCAGCTGTTATGGTCAGTCTAGCTGTATGGAGAAGAAGGTACTGCTCTGTTTCAGCTGTTATGGTCAGTCTAGCTGTATGGAGAAGGTACTGCTTTGTTTCAGCTGTTATGGTCAGTCTAGCTGTATGGAGGAGAAGGTACTGCTCTGTTTCAGCTGTTATGGTCAGTCTAGCTGTATGGAGAAGGTACTGCTCTGTTTCAGCTGTTATGGCCAGTCTAGCTGTATGGAGAAGGTACTGCTCTGTTTCAGCTGTTATGGTCAGTCTAGCTGTATGGAGAAGGTACTGTTATGGTCAGTCTAGCTGTATGGAGAAGAAGGTACTGCTCTGTTTCAGCTGTTATGGCCAGTCTAGCTGTATGGAGAAGAAGGTACTGCTCTGTTTCAGCTGTTATGGTCAGTCTAGATGTATGGAGGAGAAGGTACTGCTCTGTTTCAGCTGTTATGGTCAGTCTAGCTGTATGGAGAAGGTACTGCTCTGTTTCAGCTGTTATGGTCAGTATAGCTGTATGGAGAAGGTACTGTTCTGTTTCAGCTGTTATGGTCAGTCTAGCTGTATGGAGAAGGTACTGCTCTGTTTCAGCTGTTATGGTCAGTCTAGCTGTATGGAGAAGGTACTGCTCTGTTTCAGCTGTTATGGTCAGTCTAGCTGTATGGAGGAGAAGGTACTGCTCTGTTTCAGCTGTTATGGTCAGTCTAGCTGTATGGAGAAGGTACTGCTCTGTTTCAGCTGTTATGTTCAGTATAGCTGTATGGAGAAGGTACTGCTCTGTTTCAGCTGTTATGGTCAGTCTAGCTGTATGGAGGAGAAGGTACTGCTCTGTTTCAGCTGTTATGGTCAGTCTAGCTGTATGGAGGAGAAGGTACTGCTCTGTTTCAGCTGTTATGGTCAGTCTAGCTGTATGGAGAAGGTACTGCTCTGTTTCAGCTGTTATGGTCAGTCTAGCTGTATGGAGGAGAAGGTACTGCTCTGTTTCAGCTGTTATGGTCAGTCTAGCTGTATGGAGAAGAAGGTACTGCTCTGTTTCAGCTGTTATGGTCAGTCTAGCTGTATGGAGGAGAAGGTGCTGCTCTGTTTCAGCCGTTATGGTCAGTCTAGCTGTATGGAGAAGGTACTGCTCTGTTTCAGCTGTTATGGTCAGTCTAGCTGTATGGAGGAGAAGGTGCTGCTCTGTTTCAGCTGTTATGGTCAGTCTAGCTGTATGGAGAAGATACTGCTCTGTTTCAGCTGTTATGGTCAGTCTAGCTGTATGGAGAAGGTGCTGCTCTGTTTCAGCTGTTATGGTCAGTCTAGCTGTATGGAGGAGAAGGTACTGCTCTGTTTCAGCTGTTATGGTCAGTCTAGCTGTATGGAGGAGAAGGTACTGCTCTGTTTCAGCTGGTATGGTCAGTCTAGCTGTATGGAGGAGAAGGTACTGCTCTGTGTCAGCTGTTATGGTCAGTCTAGCTGTATGGAGAAGGTACTGCTCTGTTTCAGCTGTTATGGTCAGTCTAGCTGTATGGAGGAGAAGGTACTGCTCTGTTTCAGCTGTTATGGTCAGTCTAGCTGTATGGAGAAGGTACTGCTCTGTTTCAGCTGTTATGGTCAGTCTAGCTGTATGGAGAAGGTACTGCTCTGTTTCAGCTGTTATGGTCAGTCTAGCTGTATGGAGAAGGTACTGCTCTGTTTCAGCTGTTATGGTCAGTCTAGCTGTATGGAGAAGGTACTGCTCTGTTTCAGCTGTTATGGTCAGTCTAGCTGTATGGAGAAGGTACTGCTCTGTTTCAGCTGTTATGGTCAGTCTAGCTGTATGGAGAAGAAGGTACTGCTCTGTTTCAGCTGTTAAGGTCAGTCTATAAGTGTCCATATATCCAATAGACCAATGAAATGTTTGAATCCTTCGACTGTAATGTGATTTGTGGATTCAAATAAAGTATTTCAAATGTGTGTGTGACCCTGTGTGTGTGTGTGTGTGTGTGTCTGACCTTGTGTGTGTTGCTCATCCGTGATTCTGCTCTCCTCATCCTCTCCTGGTCCATCTCTCTGCTGATCGTCTGTTTGGTCTGGTAAGTCAGCTGTCTGTGGGGGGGCAGGCCTGGGAAACACACCACTTCCTCCACACGCCTAAACACACACAATACACACACACACACACACACACACACACACACAGACAGGGTCACACACACACACACACACACACACACACACACACACACACACACACACACACACACACACACACACACACACACAGGGTCACACACACAGGGTCACACACACACACACACACACACACACACACACACACACACACACACACACACACAGGGTCACACACACACACACAGGGTCTCACACACACACACACACACACACACACAGGGTCACACACACACACACACACACACACACACACACAGGGTCACACACACACACACACACACAAACGCACAATGAGAACGCTCATCCACCTAATCTACCTCCTGAACAGAGTTAATAGATATACACCTCTACCTCCTGAACAGAGTTAATAGATATACACCTCTACCTCCTGAACAGAGTTAATAGATATACACCTCTACCTCCTGAACAGAGTTAATAGATATACACCTCTACCTCCTGAACAGAGTTAATAGATATACACCTCTACCTCCTGAACAGAGTTAATAGATATACACCTCTACCTCCTGAACAGGGTTAATAGATATACACCTCTACCTCCTGAACAGAGTTAATAGATATACACCTCTACCTCCTGAACAGAGTTAATAGATATACACCTCTACCTCCTGAACAGAGTTAATAGATATCCACCTCTACCTCCTGAACAGAGTTAATAGATATCCACCTCTACCTCCTGAACAGAGTTAATAGATATACACCTCTACCTCCTGAACAGAGTTAATAGATATACACCTCTACCTCCTGAACAGAGTTAATAGATATACACCTCTACCTCCTGAACAGAGTTAATAGATATCCACCTCTACCTCCTGAACAGAGTTAATAGATATACACCTCTACCTCCTGAACAGAGTTAATAGATATACACCTCTACCTCCTGAACAGAGTTAATAGATATACACCTCTACCTCCTGAACAGAGTTAATAGATATACACCTCTACCTCCTGAACAGAGTTAATAGATATACACCTCTACCTCCTGAACAGAGTTAATAGATATACACCTCTACCTCCTGAACAGAGTTAATAGATATACACCTCTACCTCCTGAACAGAGTTAATAGATATACACCTCTACCTCCTGAACAGAGTTAATAGATATCCACCTCTACCTCCTGAACAGAGTTAATAGATATACACCTCTACCTCCTGAACAGAGTTAATAGATATACACCTCTACCTCCTGAACAGAGTTAATAGATATACACCTCTACCTCCTGAACAGAGTTAATAGATATACACCTCTACCTCCTGAACAGAGTTAATAGATATACACCTCTACCCCCTGAACAGAGTTAATAGATATCCACCTCTACCTCCTGAACAGAGTTAATAGATATATATATGTGTGTGTGTGTGTTCTAGGTGTGTGTGTTTTCTAGGTTTAGACATTTTGTCCGTCAGGTATTCTAGGTGTGTGTGTGTGTACTCACGGCTCCAGTACGTAGACATATTGTCCGTCAGGTATTCTAGGTGTGTGTGTGTGTACTCACGGCTCCAATACGTAGACATATTGTCCGTCAGGTATTCTAGGTGTGTGTGTGTGTACTCACGGCTCCAGTACGTAGACATATTGTCCGTCAGGTGTTCTGTCCTGTCTATAGCAGAGGTTATAGGAGATCATGGTGTCGATCAGCTCAACCAGCTGTTGTTTCTCTCTACTGCTGAACAACTGGGGGTTCACCTGGAGACAGAAACATGCTGTTAACAACTGGGGGTTCACCTGGAGACAGAAACATGGTGTTAACAACTGGGGGTTCACCTGGAGACAGAAACATGCTGTTAACAACTGGGGGTTCACCTGGAGACAGAAACATGCTGTTAACAACTGGGGGTTCACCTGGAGACAGAAACATGCTGTTAACAACTGGGGGTTCACCTGGAGACAGAAACATGCTGTTAACAACTGGGGGTTCACCTGGAGACAGAAACATGCTGTTAACAACTGGGGGTTCACCTGGAGACAGAAACATGCTGCTAACAACTGGGGGTTCACCTGGAGACAGAAACATGCTGTTAACAACTGGGGGGTTCACCTGGAGACAGAAACATGCTGTTAACAACTGGGGGTTCACCTGGAGACAGAAACATGCTGTTATCAACTGGGGGTTCACCTGGAGACAGAAACATGCTGTTAACAACTGGGGGTTCACCTGGAGACAGAAACATGCTGTTAACAACTGGGGGTTCACCTGGAGACAGAAACATGCTGTTAACAACTGGGGGTTCACCTGGAGACAGAAACATGCTGTTAACAACTGGGGTTCACCTGGAGACAGAAACATGCTGTTAACAACTGGGGGTTCACCTGGAGACAGAAACATGCTGTTAACAACTGGGGGGTTCACCTGGAGACAGAAACATGCTGTTAACAACTGGGGGTTCACCTGGAGACAGAAACATGCTGTTAACAACTGGGGGTTCACCTGGAGACAGTTATCAACTGGGGGTTCACCTGGAGACAGAAACATGCTGTTATCAACTGGGGGTACACCTGGAGACAGAAACATGCTGTTAACAACTGGGGGTTCACCTGGAGACAGAAACATGCTGTTAACAACTGGGGGTTCACCTGGAGACAGAAACATGCTGTTAACAACTGGGGGTTCACCTGGAGACAGAAACATGCTGTTAACAACTGGGGGTTCACCTGGAGACAGAAACATGCTGTTAACAACTGGGGGTTCACCTGGAGACAGAAACATGCTGTTAACAACTGGGGGTTCACCTGGAGACAGAAACATGCTGTTATCAACTGGGGGTACACCTGGAGACAGAAACATGCTGTTAACAACTGGGGGTTCACCTGGAGACAGAAACATGCTGTTAACAACTGGGGTTCACCTGGAGACAGAAACATGCTGTTAACAACTGGGGGTTCACCTGGAGACAGAAACATGCTGTTAACAACTGGGGGTTCACCTGGAGACAGAAACATGCTGTTAACAACTGGGGGGTTCACCTGGAGACAGAAACATGCTGTTAACAACTGGGGGTTCACCTGGAGACAGAAACATGCTGTTAACAACTGGGGGTTCACCTGGAGACAGAAACATGCTGTTAACAACTGGGGGTTCACCTGGAGACAGAAACATGCTGTTAACAACTGGGGGTTCACCTGGAGACAGTTATCAACTGGGGGTTCACCTGGAGACAGAAACATGCTGTTATCAACTGGGGGTACACCTGGAGACAGAAACATGCTGTTAACAACTGGGGGTTCACCTGGAGACAGAAACATGCTGTGTTAACAACTGGGGTTCACCTGGAGACAGAAACATGCTGTTAACAACTGGGGGTTCACCTGGAGACAGAAACATGCTGTTAACAACTGGGGGTTCACCTGGAGACAGAAACATGCTGTTAACAACTGGGGGTTCACCTGGAGACAGAAACATGGTGTTATAGACACACCCTAACCGCTTCTGTTTTTCAACACCTAACCCCCCCACTGCTGTGCCTGGTCAAAGAGCTGTATTTTCATGTCATCTGACCATAGCGCCGGTTCCAATACAAGCGCCAATGCCGTTTATCAAACTCCAGGCGGTGCTGTGGTCAGATGACATGATAGAGCTCTTTGGCCACACACCAGTGGGGCGTTAGGTGTTGAAAAACAGAAGCAGAGGCAGAAAAGGAACCTCATATCTAACCCCGACCCTAAACTCATATCTAACCCCAACCCTAACCTCATATCTAACCCCGACCCTAACCTCATATCTAACCCCAACCTCATATCTAACCCCAACCCCAACCCCAACCTCATATCTAACCCCAACCCCATATCTAACCCTAAGACTATACAACACATTGACGTACATGACAATACAACAGTATTGTGTTGTTAATTGAGGGTATATGGACATTGAGATCACCCAAGATGATAAGCCGGGGGTTAATATGTAGTTTGATGGAGTGATGGGAAAGCCAGGCTTGAACCTGAGCTCACTGTGAGACATTACACCAAAACAGATGCATTGTGTCAAAATGAGCTCACTGAGACATTACACCAAAACAGATGCATTTTCTTTGTTGACAGAGTTTTATAGAATATCTTTAACTGAAAGTTTACTTTTCCAACCTGATTGAGAACAAAAACTAATCAAAACTGCCAGGACCCAGTTGTTTCTCCGAGTCTGCAGTGAACTGCCAGGACCCAGTTCTTTCTCCGAGTCTGCAGTGAACTGCCAGGACCCAGTTGTTTCCCCCGAGTCTGCAGTGAACTGCCAGGACCCAGTTGTTTCCCCCGAGTCTGCAGTGAACTGCCAGGACCCCCGAGTCTGCAGTGAACTGCCAGGACCCCCGAGTCATAGTTTAGGACAGATTATATCCAGAGTGTGTACCTACAGGTCATAGATTAGGACAGATTATATCCAGTGTGTACCTACAGGTCGTAGTTTAGGACATATTATATCCAGTGTGTACCTACAGGTCATTGTTTAGGACAGATTATATCCAGTGTGTACCTACAGGTCATAGTTTAGGACAGATTATATCCAGTGTGTGTACCTACAGGTCATAGATTAGGACAGATTATATCCAGTGTGTACCTACAGGTCATTGTTTAGGACAGATTATATCCAGTGTGTACCTACAGGTCATAGTTTAGGACAGATTATATCCAGTGTGTACCTACAGGTCATAGTTTAGGACAGATTATATCCAGTGTGTACCTACAGGTCATAGTTTAGGACAGATTATATCCAGTGGGTACCTACAGGTCATAGTTTAGGACAGATTATATCCAGTGTGTGTACCTACAGGTCATAGTTTAGGACAGATTATATCCAGGTCATTGTTTAGGACAGATGATATCCAGTGTGTACCTACAGGTCATAGTTTAGGACAGATTATATCCAGTGTGTACCTACAGGTCATTGTTTAGGACAGATGATATCCAGTGTGTACCTACAGGTCATAGTTTAGGACAGATGATATCCAGTGTGTACCTACAGGTCATTGTTTAGGACAGATTATATCCAGTGTGTACCTACAGGTCATAGTTTAGGACAGATGGTATATACATCCAGTGTGTACCTACAGGTCATTGTTTAGGACAGATTATATCCAGTGTGTACCTACAGGTCATTGTTTAGGACAGATTATATCCAGTGTGTACCTACAGGTCATAGTTTAGGACAGATTATATCCAGTGTGTACCTACAGGTCATAGTTTAGGACAGATTATATCCAGTGTGTACCTATAGGTCATAGTTTAGGACAGATTATATCCAGTGTGTACCTACAGGTCATAGTTTAGGACAGATTATATCCAGTGTGTACCTACAGGTCATAGTTTAGGACAGATTATATCCAGTGTGTACCTACAGGTCATCGTTTAGGACAGATTATATCCAGTGTGTGTACCTCACAGGTCATAGTTTAGGACAGATTATATCCAGGTCATAGTTTAGGACAGATTATATCCAGTGTGTACCTACAGGTCGGTAATTTAGGACAGATTATATCCAGTGTGTACCTACAAGTCATAGTTTAGGACAGATTATATCCAGTGTGTACCTACAGGTCATTGTTTAGGACAGATGATATCCAGTGTGTACCTACAGGTCATAGTTTAGGACAGATTATATCCAGTGTGTACCTACAGGTCATTGTTTAGGACAGATTATATCCAGTGTGTACCTACAGGTCATAGTTTAGGACAGATTATATCCAGTGTGTACCTACAGGTCATAGTTTAGGACAGATTATATCCAGTGTGTACCTATAGGTCATAGTTTAGGACAGATTATATCCAGTGTGTACCTACAGGTCGTAGTTTGGGACAGATTATATCCAGTGTGTACCTACAGGTCATAGTTTAGGACAGATTATATCCAGTGTGTACCTACAGGTCATTGTTTGGGACAGATTATATCCAGTGTGTACCTACAGGTCATAGATTAGGACAGATTATATCCAGTGTGTACCTACAGGTCATAGTTTAGGACAGATTATGTCCAGTGTGTACCTACAGGTCATAGTTTAGGACAGATTATATCCAGTGTGTACCTACAGGTCATAGTTTAGGACAGATTATATCCAGTGTGTACCTACAGGTCATAGTTTAGGACAGATTATATCCAGTGTGTACCTACAGGTCATAGTTTAGGGACAGATTATATCCAGTGTGTACCTACAGGTCATAGTTTAGAAAATATTATATCCAGTGTGTACCTACAAGTCATAGTTTAGGACAGATTATATCCAGTGTGTACCTACAGGTCATAGTTTAGGACAGATTATATCCAGTGTGTACCTACAGGTCATAGTTTAGGACAGATTATATCCAGTGTGTACCTACAGGTCATTGTTTAGGACAGATTATATCCAGTGTGTACCTACAGGTCATAGTTTAGGACAGATTATATCCAGTGTATACCTACAGGTCATAGTTTAGGACAGATTATATCCAGTGTGTACCTACAGGTCATAGTTTAGGACAGATTATATCCAGTGTGTACCTACAGGTCATAGTTTAGGACAGATTATATCCAGTGTGTACCTACAGGTCATAGTTTAGGACAGATTATATCCAGTGTGTACCTACAGGTCATAGTTTAGGACAGATTATATCCAGTGTGTACCTACAGGTCATAGTTTAGGACAGATTATATCCAGTGTGTACCTACAGGTCATAGTTTAGGACAGATTATATCCAGTGTGTACCTATAGGTCATAGTTTAGGACAGATTATATCCAGTGTGTACCTACAGGTCATAGTTTAGGACAGATTATATCCAGTGTGTACCTACAGGTCATAGTTTAGGACAGATTATATCCAGTGTGTACCTACAGGTCATCGTTTAGGACAGATTATATCCAGTGTGTGTACCTACAGGTCATAGTTTAGGACAGATTATATCCAGGTCATAGTTTAGGACAGATTATATCCAGTGTGTACCTACAGGTCGTAATTTAGGACAGATTATATCCAGTGTGTACCTACAAGTCATAGTTTAGGACAGATTATATCCAGTGTGTACCTACAGGTCATTGTTTAGGACAGATGATATCCAGTGTGTACCTACAGGTCATAGTTTAGGACAGATTATATCCAGTGTGTACCTACAGGTCATTGTTTAGGACAGATTATATCCAGTGTGTACCTACAGGTCATAGTTTAGGACAGATTATATCCAGTGTGTACCTACAGGTCATAGTTTAGGACAGATTATATCCAGTGTGTACCTATAGGTCATAGTTTAGGACAGATTATATCCAGTGTGTACCTACAGGTCGTAGTTTAGGACAGATTATATCCAGTGTGTACCTACAGGTCATAGTTTAGGACAGATTATATCCAGTGTGTACCTACAGGTCATTGTTTGGGACAGATTATATCCAGTGTGTACCTACAGGTCATAGATTAGGACAGATTATATCCAGTGTGTACCTACAGGTCATAGTTTAGGACAGATTATATCCAGTGTGTACCTACAGGTCATAGTTTAGGACAGATTATATCCAGTGTGTACCTACAGGTCATAGTTTAGGACAGATTATATCCAGTGTGTACCTACAGGTCATAGTTTAGGACAGATTATATCCAGTGTGTACCTACAGGTCATAGTTTAGGACAGATTATATCCAGTGTGTACCTACAGGTCATAGTTTAGAAAATATTATATCCAGTGTGTACCTACAAGTCATAGTTTAGGACAGATTATATCCAGTGTGTACCTACAGGTCATAGTTTAGGACAGATTATATCCAGTGTGTACCTACAGGTCATAGTTTAGGACAGATTATATCCAGTGTGTACCTACAGGTCATTGTTTAGGACAGATTATATCCAGTGTGTACCTACAGGTCATAGTTTAGGACAGATTATATCCAGTGTATACCTACAGGTCATAGTTTAGGACAGATTATATCCAGTGTGTACCTACAGGTCATAGTTTAGGACAGATTATATCCAGTGTGTACCTACAGGTCATAGTTTAGGACAGATTATATCCAGTGTGTACCTACAGGTCATAGTTTAGGACAGATTATATCCAGTGTGTACCTACAGGTCATAGTTTAGGACAGATTATATCCAGTGTGTACCTACAGGTCATAGTTTAGGACAGATTATATCCAGTGTGTACCTACAGGTCATAGTTTAGGACAGATTATATCCAGTGTGTACCTACAGGTCATTGTTTAGGACAGATTATATCCAGTGTGTACCTACAGGTCATAGTTTAGGACAGATTATATCCAGTGTGTACCTACAGGTCATAGTTTAGGACAGATTATATCCAGTGGGTACCTACAGGTCATAGTTTAGGACAGATTATATCCAGTGTGTGTACCTATAGGTCATAGTTTAGGACAGATTATATCCAGTGTGTGTACCTACAGGTCGTAGTTTAGGACAGATTATATCCAGTGTGTACCTACAGGTCATTGTTTAGGACAGATTATATCCAGTGTGTACCTACAGGTCATTGTTTAGGACAGATTATATCCAGTGTGTACCTACAGGTCATTGTTTAGGACAGATTATATACAGTGTGTACCTACAGGTCGTAGTTTAGGACAGATTATATCCAGTGTGTACCTACAGGTCATTGTTTAGGACAGATTATATCCAGTGTGTACCTACAGGTCATAGATTAGGACAGATTATATCCAGGTCATAGTTTAGGACAGAGTATATCCAGTGTGTACCTACAGGTCATATATTAGGACAGATTATATCCAGTGTGTACCTACAGGTCATAGATTAGGACAGATTATATCCAGTGTGTACCTACAGGTCATAGTTTAGGACAGATTATATCCAGTGTGTACCTACAGGTCATAGATTAGGACAGATTATATCCAGTGTGTACCTACAGGTCATAGTTTAGGACAGATTATATCCAGTGTGTACCTACAGGTCATAGTTTAGGACAGATTATATCCAGTGTGTGTACCTACAGGTCATAGTTTAGGACAGATTATATCCAGGTCATAGTTTAGGACAGATTATATCCAGTGTGTACCTACAGGTCGTAATTTAGGACAGATTATATCCAGTGTGTACCTACAGGTCATAGTTTAGGACAGATTATATCCAGTGTGTACCTACAGGTCATAGTTTAGGACAGATTATATCCAGTGTGTACCTACAGGTCATAGATTAGGACAGATTATATCCAGTGTGTACCTACAGGTCATAGTTTAGGACAGATTATATCCAGTGTGTACCTACAGGTCGTAGTTTAGGACAGATTATATCCAGTGTCTACCTACAGGTCGTAATTTAGGACAGATGATATCCAGTGTGTACCTACAGGTCATAGTTTAGGACAGATTATATCCAGTGTGTACCTACAAGTCATAGTTTAGGACAGATTATATCCAGTGTGTACCTACAGGTCATAGTTTAGGACAGATTATATCCAGTGTGTACCTACAGGTCATAGTTTAGGACAGATTATATCCAGTGTGTACCTACAGGTCGTAATTTACGACAGATGATATCCAGTGTGTACCTACAGGTCATAGTTTAGGACAGATTATATCCAGTGTGTACCTACAGGTCATAGATTAGGACAGATTATATCCAGTGTGTACCTACAGGTCATAGATTAGGACAGATTATATCCAGTGTGTACCTACAGGTCGTAATTTAGGACAGATGATATCCAGTGTGTACCTACAGGTCATAGTTTAGGACAGATTATATCCAGTGTGTACCTACAGGTCATAGTTTAGGACAGATTATATCCAGTGTGTACCTACAGGTCATAGATTAGGACAGATTATATCCAGTGTGTACCTACAGGTCATAGTTTAGGACAGATTATATCCAGTGTGTACCTACAGGTCATAGATTAGGACAGATTATATCCAGTGTGTACCTACAGGTCATAGTTTAGGACAGATTATATCCAGTGTGTACCTACAGGTCATTGTTTAGGACAGATTATATCCAGTGTGTACCTACAGGTCATAGTTTAGGACAGATGATATCCAGTGTGTACCTACAGGTCGTAATTTAGGACAGATGATATCCAGTGTGTACCTACAGGTCGTAATTTAGGACAGATGATATCCAGCAGGAGAGACAGGATGTCCAGACTGAGACTGAGCTCACTGACTCTGGTCCTGATGCATGCTGGGACGTCAGACAACATGGCCGCCAGAGCGTTCCTGCTGGCCGTGGTCTTAGTTAGAGCCTGAGAGAGAGAGAGAAGGGGATGACATGTTATTCTGTCTGAAATAACAACAACAGCTTCCACAACACAACCCCGACGAACCCTACATTATATCTCAACCCAGGCTCTGGTCCGTGTGTACCTCGTACTGGCTGTGGGGGTAGTTGATGCGGGGGACGTGTGTGTGAGCAAACAGGAAGTGGAAAGCTACGGGGAGGAAGGGCTGGTATCGCAGCAGAGAGAAGTTCTGCCCTTGCAGCATGGCCTGGGTCAACCCGTCTGAGAAACCCAGCCAATCCAGAGCCTGACACACTCCGCCCAGACTGGGGTCCTTCACACGCATGGACAGGAAGTTATCATAGAGACCCTGGTGGGAAATAAAAGAGTGAGAGACAGACAGAGAGAGACATGGAGGAGGGGGAGAGAGAGAGAGAGAGAGAGAGAGAGAGAGAGAGAGAGAGAGAGAGAGAGAGAGAGAGAGAGAGAGAGAGAGAGAGAGAGAGAGAGAGAGAGAGAGAGAGAGAGAGAGAGAGAGAGAGAGAGAGAGATGGAGGAGGAGGGGGAGAGATGGAGAGAGGGATATTAATAAGAGGTTGAGTCCCTATAGCAACGTGTTCTCTGATTAGATGTTCTATTTCTCCATTTAACATGTAATCTGGATCACATCTACAAGGATATACATTCTCCAGACTCCAGCTCCTCCACATACTGGGGGTGTGGTGTGTAGAGTTGGGAGATGTCAACCCTTGGCCTATCGTGATTATGTAACCCACAAAGCATTGGAACAGGCTGTCTGACTGTAGTGAGTTAGGTTATAGGACTACATCATGATGGACCAGTGACTGGGGAACAGGCTGTCTGACTGTAGTGAGTTAGGTTATAGGACTACATCATGATGGACCAGTGACTGTCTGATGGGGAACAGGCTGTCTGACTGTAGTGAGTTAGGTTATAGGACTACATCATGATGGACCAGTGACTGGGGAACAGGCTGTCTGACTGTAGTGAGTTAGGTTATAGGACTACATCATGATGGACCAGTGACTGGGGAACAGGCTGTCTGACTGTAGTGAGTTAGGTTATAGGACTACATCATGATGGACCAGTGACTGGGGAACAGGCTGTCTGACTGTAGTGAGTTAGGTTATAGGACTACATCATGATGGACCAGTGACTGGGGAACAGGCTGTCTGACTGTAGTGAGTTAGGTTATAGGACTACATCATGATGGACCAGTGACTGTCTGATGGGAACAGGCTGTCTGACTGTAGTGAGTTAGGTTATAGGACTACATCATGATGGACCAGTGACTGGGGAACAGGCTGTCTGACTGTAGTGAGTTAGGTTATAGGACTACATCATGATGGACCAGTGACTGGGGAACAGGCTGTCTGACTGTAGTGAGTTAGGTTATAGGGACTACATCATGATGGACCAGTGACTGGGGAACAGGCTGTCTGACTGTAGTGAGTTAGGTTATAGGACTACATCATGATGGACCAGTGACTGGGGAACAGGCTGTCTGACTGTAGTGAGTTAGGTTATAGGACTACATCATGGTGGACCAGTGACTGGGGAACAGGCTGTCTGACTGTAGTGAGTTAGGTTATAGGACTACATCATGATGGACCAGTGACTGTCTGATGGGGAACAGGCTGTCTGACTGTAGTGAGTTAGGTTATAGGACTACATCATGATGGACCAGTGACTGGGGAACAGGCTGTCTGACTGTAGTGAGTTAGGTTATAGGACTACATCATGATGGACCAGTGACTGGGGAACAGGCTGTCTGACTGTAGTGAGTTAGGTTATAGGACTACATCATGGTGGACCAGTGACTGGGGAACAGGCTGTCTGACTGTAGTGAGTTAGGTTATGGGACTACATCATGATGGACCAGTGACTGTCTGATGGGGGAACAGGCTGTCTGACTGTAGTGAGTTAGGGTTATAGGACTACATCATGATGGACCAGTGACTGAGGAACAGGCTGTCTGACTGTAGTGAGTTAGGTTATAGGACTACATCATGATGGACCAGTGACTGTCTGATGGGGAACAGGCTGTCTGACTGTAGTGAGTTAGGTTATAGGACTACATCATGATGGACCAGTGACTGTCTGATGAGGAACAGGCTGTCTGACTGTAGTGAGTTAGGTTATAGGACTACATCATGATGGACCAGTGACTGTCTGATGGGGAACAGGCTGTCTGACTGTAGTGAGTTAGGTTATGGGACTACATCATGATGGACCAGTGACTGGGGAACAGGCTGTCTGACTGTAGTGAGTTAGGTTATAGGACTACATCATGATGGACCAGTGACTGGGGAACAGGCTGTCTGACTGTAGTGAGTTAGGTTATAGGACTACATCATGATGGACCAGTGACTGGGGAACAGGCTGTCTGACTGTAGTGAGTTAGGTTATAGGACTACATCATGATGGACCAGTGACTGGGGAACAGGCTGTCTGACTGTAGTGAGTTAGGTTATAGGACTACATCATGATGGACCAGTGACTGGGGAACAGGCTGTCTGACTGTAGTGAGTTAGGTTATAGGACTACATCATGATGGACCAGTGACTGTCTGATGGGGAACAGGCTGTCTGACTGTAGTGAGTTAGGTTATAGGACTACATCATGATGGACCAGTGACTGTCTGATGGGGAACAGGCTGTCTGACTGTAGTGAGTTAGGTTATGGGACTACATCATGATGGACCAGTGACTGGGGAACAGGCTGTCTGACTGTAGTGAGTTAGGTTATAGGACTACATCATGATGGACCAGTGACTGGGGAACAGGCTGTCTGACTGTAGTGAGTTAGGTTATAGGACTACATCATGGTGGACCAGTGACTGGGGAACAGGCTGTCTGACTGTAGTGAGTTAGGTTATAGGACTACATCATGATGGACCAGTGACTGGGGAACAGGCTGTCTGACTGTAGTGAGTTAGGTTATAGGACTACATCATGATGGACCAGTGACTGGGGAACAGGCTGTCTGACTGTAGTGAGTTAGGTTATAGGACTACATCATGATGGACCAGTGACTGGGGAACAGGCTGTCTGACTGTAGTGAGTTAGGTTATAGGACTACATCATGGTGGACCAGTGACTGGGGAACAGGCTGTCTGACTGTAGTGAGTTAGGTTATAGGACTACATCATGATGGACCAGTGACTGTCTGATGGGGAACAGGCTGTCTGACTGTAGTGAGTTAGGTTATAGGACTACATCATGATGGACCAGTGACTGAGGAACAGGCTGTCTGACTGTAGTGAGTTAGGTTATAGGACTACATCATGATGGACCAGTGACTGGGGAACAGGCTGTCTGACTGTAGTGAGTTAGGTTATAGGACTACATCATGGTGGACCAGTGACTGGGGAACAGGCTGTCTGACTGTAGTGAGTTAGGTTATAGGACTACATCATGATGGACCAGTGACTGAGGAACAGGCTGTCTGACTGTAGTGAGTTAGGTTATAGGACTACATCATGATGGACCAGTGACTGGGGAACAGGCTGTCTGACTGTAGTGAGTTAGGTTATAGGACTACATCATGATGGACCAGTGACTGGGGAACAGGCTGTCTGACTGTAGTGAGTTAGGTTATAGGACTACATCATGATGGACCAGTGACTGAGGAACAGGCTGTCTGACTGTAGTGAGTTAGGTTATAGGACTACATCATGATGGACCAGTGACTGTCTGATGGGGAACAGGCTGTCTGACTGTAGTGAGTTAGGTTATAGGACTACATCATGATGGACCAGTGACTGTCTGATGGGGAACAGGCTGTCTGACTGTAGTGAGTTAGGTTATAGGACTACATCATGATGGACCAGTGACTGGGGAACAGGCTGTCTGACTGTAGTGAGTTAGGTTATAGGACTACATCATGATGGACCAGTGACTGGGGAACAGGCTGTCTGACTGTAGTGAGTTAGGTTATAGGACTACATCATGATGGACCAGTGACTGGGGAACAGGCTGTCTGACTGTAGTGAGTTAGGTTATAGGACTACATCATGATGGACCAGTGACTGGGGAACAGGCTGTCTGACTGTAGTGAGTTAGGTTATAGGACTACATCATGGTGGACCAGTGACTGGGGAACAGGCTGTCTGACTGTAGTGAGTTAGGTTATAGGACTACATCATGATGGACCAGTGACTGGGGAACAGGCTGTCTGACTGTAGTGAGTTAGGTTATAGGACTACATCATGATGGACCAGTGACTGTCTGATGGGGAACAGGCTGTCTGACTGTAGTGAGTTAGGTTATAGGACTACATCATGATGGACCAGTGACTGGGGAACAGGCTGTCTGACTGTAGTGAGTTAGGTTATAGGACTACATCATGATGGACCAGTGACTGGGGAACAGGCTGTCTGACTGTAGTGAGTTAGGTTATAGGACTACATCATGATGGACCAGTGACTGGGGAACAGGCTGTCTGACTGTAGTGAGTTAGGTTATAGGACTACATCATGATGGACCAGTGACTGGGGAACAGGCTGTCTGACTGTAGTGAGTTAGGTTATAGGACTACATCATGATGGACCAGTGACTGGGGAACAGGCTGTCTGACTGTAGTGAGTTAGGTTATAGGACTACATCATGATGGACCAGTGACTGGGGAACAGGCTGTCTGACTGTAGTGAGTTAGGTTATAGGACTACATCATGATGGACCAGTGACTGGGGAACAGGCTGTCTGACTGTAGTGAGTTAGGTTATAGGACTACATCATGATGGACCAGTGACTGGGGAACAGGCTGTCTGACTGTAGTGAGTTAGGTTATAGGACTACATCATGATGGACCAGTGACTGTCTGATGGGGAACAGGCTGTCTGACTGTAGTGAGTTAGGTTATAGGACTACATCATGATGGACCAGTGACTGTCTGATGGGGAACAGGCTGTCTGACTGTAGTGAGTTAGGTTATAGGACTACATCATGATGGACCAGTGACTGGGGAACAGGCTGTCTGACTGTAGTGAGTTAGGTTATAGGACTACATCATGATGGACCACACAGCTGTTCTTCTCATCCTGGATAGACTATAGTAATAACCCAGGTGGTGTGAGTCATCCCGGATAGACTATAGTAATAACCCTAGTGGTGCGAGTCATCCTGGATAGACTATAGTAATAACCCTAGTGGTGTGAGTCATCCTGGATAGACTATAGTAATAACCCTAGTGGTGCGAGTCATCCTGGATAGACTATAGTAATAACCCTAGTGGTGTGAGTCATCCTGGATAGACTATAGTAATAACCCTAGTGGTGTGAGTCATCCTGGATAGACTATAGTAATAACCCTAGTGGTGTGAGTCATCCTGGATAGACTATAGTAATAACCCTAGTGGTGTGAGTCATCCTGGATAGACTATAGTAATAACCCTAGTGGTGCGAGTCATCCCGGATAGACTATAGTAATAACCCTAGTGGTGTGAGTCATCCTGGATAGACTATAGTAATAACCCTAGTGGTGCGAGTCATCCTGGATAGACTATAGTAATAACCCTAGTGGTGCGAGTCATCCTGGATAGACTATAGTAATAACCCTAGTGGTGTGAGTCATCCTGGATAGACTATAGTAATAACCCTAGTGGTGCGAGTCATCCTGGATAGACTATAGTAATAACCCTAGTGGTGTGAGTCATCCTGGATAGACTATAGTAATAACCCTAGTGGTGCGAGTCATCCTGGATAGACTATAGTAATAACCCTAGTGGTGCGAGTCATCCCGGATAGACTATAGTAATAACCCTAGTGGTGCGAGTCATCCTGGATAGACTATAGTAATAACCCTAGTGGTGCGAGTCATCCTGGATAGACTATAGTAATAACCCTAGTGGTGCGAGACATCCTGGATAGACTATAGTAATAACCCTAGTGGTGTGAGTCATCCCGGATAGACTATAGTAATAACCCTAGTGGTGTGAGTCATCCTGGATAGACTATAGTAATAACCCTAGTGGTGTGAGTCATCCTGGATAGACTATAGTAATAACCCTAGTGGTGCGAGTCATCCTGGATAGACTATAGTAATAACCCTAGTGGTGTGAGTCATCCTGGATAGACTATAGTAATAACCCTAGTGGTGTGAGTCATCCCGGATAGACTATAGTAATAACCCTAGTGGTGCGAGTCATCCCGGATAGACTATAGTAATAACCCTAGTGGTGTGAGTCATCCCGGATAGACTATAGTAATAACCCTAGTGGTGTGAGTCATCCTGGATAGACTATAGTAATAACCCTAGTGGTGCGAGTCATCCTGGATAGACTATAGTAATAACCCTAGTGGTGTGAGTCATCCTGGATAGACTATAGTAATAACCCTAGTGGTGTGAGTCATCCTGGATAGACTATAGTAATAACCCTAGTGGTGTGTGTGTGTGGGACTGTGTGTTACCTGTGTGAGTTTGTCGTACTCTCCGGTGGATGAGGCCAGGTGAAGGATGTGCTGCAGTCTCTGGGCCCCGCCTCCTTCTCTAAGCCCCTCTTCCAGCTCCTCGCCCACACGTTTCCTACAACACCCAAATATGGTCAACTCAGGAATACACCAAATACGGTCAAATCAGGAAGACGCCAAATACGGTCAAATCAGGAAGACGCCAAATACGGTCAAATCAGGAAGACACCAAATACAGTCAATCAGGAAGACGCCAAATACGGTCAATCAGGAAGACGCCAAATACGGTCAATCAGGAAGACTCCAAATACGGTCAATCAGGAAGACGCCAAATACAGTCAATCAGGAAGACTCCAAATATGGTCAATCAGGAAGACTCCAAATATGGTCAATCAGGAAGACGCCAAATATGGTCAATCAGGAAGACACAAAATATACTATAGGGTTAGTTTAGCCTTAAAACATTTAAGGCCTGGAATGTAATCGTTCCAGACAGTATGGTTCTCCTTCCACAGGAAGGTTAAAGGTCCTGAACAGTCAGTATGGTTCTCCTCCCACAGGAAGGTTAAAGGTCCTGAACAGACAGTATGGTTCTCCTACCACAGGAAGGTTAAAGGTCCTGAACAGACAGTATGGTTCTCCTCCCACAGGAAGGTTAAAGGTCCTGAACAGACAGTATGGTTCTCCTCCCACAGGAAGGTTAAAGGTCCTGAACAGACAGTATGGTTCTCCTACCACAGGAAGGTTAAAGGTCATGAACAGACAGTATGGTTCTCCTCCCACAGGAAGGTTAAAGGTCATGAACAGACAGTATGGTTCTCCTACCACAGGAAGGTTAAAGGTCATGAACAGACAGTATGGTTCTCCTACCACAGGAAGGTTAAAGGTCATGAACAGACAGTATGGTTCTCCTACCACAGGAAGGTTAAAGGTCATGAACAGACAGTATGGTTCTCCTACCACAGGAAGGTCATGAACAGACAGTATGGTTCTCCTACCACAGGAAGGTCCTGAACAGTCAGTATGGTTCTCCTACCACAGGAAGGTCCTGAACAGACAGTATGGTTCTCCTACCACAGGAAGGTTAAAGGTCCTGAACAGACAGTATGGTTCTCCTACCACAGGAAGGTCCTGAACAGTCAGTATGGTTCTCCTACCACAGGAAGGTCCTGAACAGACAGTATGGTTCTCCTACCACAGGAAGGTTAAAGGTCCTGAACAGACAGTATGGTTCTCCTACCACAGGAAGGTCATGAACAGACAGTATGGTTCTCCTACCACAGGAAGGTCCTGAACAGACAGTATGGTTCTCCTACCACAGGAAGGTTAAAGGTCCTGAACAGACAGTATGGTTCTCCTCCCACAGGAAGGTCCTGAACAGACAGTATGGTTCTCCTACCACAGGAAGGTCCTGAACAGACAGTATGGTTCTCCTCCCACAGGAAGGTCCTGAACAGACAGTATGGTTCTCCTACCACAGGAAGGTCCTGAACAGACAGTATGGTTCTCCTACCACAGGAAGGTTAAAGGTCCTGAACAGTCAGTATGGTTCTCCTACCACAGGAAGGTTAAAGGTCCTGAACAGACAGTATGGTTCTCCTCCCACAGGAAGGTTAAAGGTCCTGAACAGACAGTATGGTTCTCCTTCCACAGGAAGGTTAAATCAATCAATTTTATTTTATATAGCCCTTCTTACATCAGCTAATATCTCGAAGTGCTGTACAGAAACCCAGCCTAAAACCCCAAACAGCTAGTAATGCAGGTGTAGAAGCACGGTGGCTAGGAAAAACTCCCTAGAAAGGCAAAACCTAGGAAGAAACCTAGAGAGGAACCAGGCTATGAGGGGTGGCCAGTCCTCTTCTGGCTGTGCCGGGTGGAGATTATAACAGAACCATGCCAAGATGTTCAAAAATGTTCATAAGTGACAAGCATGGTCAAATAATAATCAGGAATAAATCTCAGTTGGCTTTTCATAGCCGATCATTTAGAGTTGAAAACAGCAGGTCTGGGACAGGTAGGGGTTTCGTAGCCGCAGGCAGAACAGTTGAAACTGGAATAGCAGCAAGGCCAGGCGGACTGGGGACAGCAAGGTGTCATCATGCCCGGTAGTCCTGACGTATGGTCCTAGGGCTCAGGTTCTCAGAGAGAAAGAGAGAACGAGAGAATTAGAGAGAGCATACTTAAATTCACACAGGACACTGGATAAGACAGGAGAAGTACTCCAGGTATAACCAACTAACCCCAGCCCCCGACACATAAACTACTGCAGCATAAATACTGGAGGCTGAGACAGGAGCGGTCCGGAGACACTGTGGCCCCATCCGAAGAAACCCCGGACAGGGCCAAACAGGAAGGATATAACCCCACCCACTCCGCCAAAGCACAGCCCCCGCACCACTAGAGGGATATCCCCAACCACCAACTTACAATCCTGAGACAAGGCCGAGTATAGCCCACAGAGGTCTCCACCACAGCACAAACCAAGGGGGGCGCCACCCAGACAGGAAGATCACGTCAGTAACTCAACCCACTCAAGTGACGCACCCCCCAGGGACGGCATGAAAGAGCACCAGCAAGCCAGTGACTCAGCCCCTGCAACAGGGTTAGAGGCAGAGAACCCCAGTGGAGAGGGGAACCGGCCCGGCAGAGACAGCAAGGGCTGTTCGTTGCTCCAGCCTTTCCGTTCACCTTCACACTCCTGGGCCAGACTACACTCAATCATATGACCTACTGAAGAGATAAGTCTTCAGTAAAGACTTAAAGGTTGAGACCGAGTCTGCGTCTCTCACATGGGTAGGCAGACTGTTCCATAAAAATGGAGATCTATAGGAGAAAGCCCTGCCTCCCGCTGTTTGCTTAGAAATTCTAGGGACAATTAGGAGGCCTGCGTCTTGTGACCGTAGCGTACGTATTGGTATGTACGGCAGGACCAACTCGGAAAGATAGGTAGGAGCAAGCCCATGTAACGCTTTATAGGTTAACAGTAAAACCTTGAAATCAGCCCTTGCCTTAACAGGAAGCCAGTGTAGGGAAGCTAGCACTGGAGTAATATGATCAAATTTCTTGGTTCTAGTCAGGATTCTAGCAGCCGTATTTAGCACTAACTGAAGTTTATTTAGTGCTTTATCCGGGTAGCCGGAAAATAGAGCATTGCAGTAGTCTAATCTAGAAGTAACAAATGCATGGATTAATTTTTCTGCATCATTTTTGGACAGAAAATTTCTGATTTTTGCAATGTTACGTAGATGGAAAAAAGCTGTCCTTGAAACAGTCTTGATATGTTCGTCAAAAGAGAGATCAGGGTCAAGAGTAACGCCTAGGTCCTTCACAGTTTTATTTGAGACGACTTTACAACCATCAAGATGAATTGTCAGATTTAACAGAAGATCTCTTTGTTTCTTGGGACCTAGAACAAGCATCTCTGTTTTGTCCGAGTTTAAAAGTAAAAAGTTTTCAGCCATCCACTTCCTTATGTCTGAAACACAGGCTTCTAGCGAGGGCAATTTTGGGGGCTTCACCATGCTTCATTGAAATGTACAGCTGTGTGTCATCCGCATAGCAGTGAAAGTTAACATTATGTTTTCGAATAACATCCCCAAGAGGTAAAATATATAGTGAAAACAATAGTGGTCCTAAAACGGAACCTTGAGGAACACCGAAATGTACAGTTGATTTGTCGGAGGACAGACCATTCACAGAGACAAACTGATATCTTTCCGACAGGTAGGATCTAAACCAGGCCAGAACTTGTCCGTGTAGACCAATTTGGGTTTCCAGTCTCTCCAAAAGAATGTGGTGATCGATGGTGTCAAAGGCAGCACTAAGGTCTAGTAGCACGAGGACAGATGCAGAGCCTCGGTCTGACGCCATTAAAAGGTCATTTACCACCTTCACAAGTGCAGTCTCAGTGCTATGATGGGGTCTAAAAACCAGACTGAAGCATTTCGTATACATTGTTTGTCTTCAGAAAGGCAGTGAGTTGCTGCGCAACAGCTTTTTCTAAAATTTTTGAGAGGAATGGAAGATTCGATATAGGCCGATAGTTTTTTATATTTTCCGGGTCAAGGTTTGGCTTTTTCAAGAGAGGCTTTATCACTGCCACTTTTAGTGAGTTTGGTACACATCCGGTGGATAGAGAGCTGTTTATTATGTTCAACATAGGAGGGCCAAGCACAGGAAGCAGCTCCTTCAGCAGTTTAGTAGGAATAGGATCCAGTATGCAGCTTGAAGGTTTAGAGGCCATGATTATTTTCATCATTGTGTCAAGAGATATAGTACTAAAACACTTAAGTGTCTCTCCCGATCCCAGGCCCTCGCAAAGTCGTGCAGATCCAGGACAGCTAAGCCCTGGAGGAATACGCAGATTCAAAGAGGAGTCCGTAATTTGCTTTCTAATGGTCATGATCTTTTCCTCAAAGAAGTTCATGAATTTATCACTGCTGAAGTGAAAACCATCCTCTCTTGGGGAATGCTGCTTTTTAGTTAGCTTTGCAACAGTATCAAAAAGAAATTTTGGATTGTTCTTATTTTCCTCGATTAATTTGGAAAAGTAGGATGATCGAGCAGCAGTGAGGGCTCTTCTGTACTGCACGGTACTGTCTTTCCAAGCTAGTCGGAAGACTTCCAGTTTGGTGTGGCGCCATTTCCGTTCCAATTTCCTGGAAGCTTGCTTCAAAGCTCGGGTATTTTCTGTATACCAGGGAGCTAGTTTCTTATGACAAATGTTTTTCGTTTTTAGGGGTGCAACTGCATCTAGGGTATTGCGCAAGGTTAAATTGAGTTCCTCAGTTAAGTGGTTAACTGATTTTTGTCCTCTGACGTCCTTGGGTAGGCAGAAGGAGTCTGGAAGGGCATCAATGAATTTTTGTGTTGTCTGAGAATTTATAGCACGACTTTTGATGCTCCTTGGTTGGGGTCTGAGCAGATTATTTGTTGCGATTGCAAACGTAATAAAATGGTGGTCCGATAGTCCAGGATTTTGTGGAAAAACATTAAGATCTACAACATTTATTCCATGGGACAAAACTAGGTCCAGAGTATGACTGTGGCAGTGAGTAGGTCCAGAGACATGTTGGACAAAACCCACTGAGTCGATAATGGCTCGAAAGACTTTTGGAGTGGGTCTGTGGACTTCTCCATGTGAATATTAAAATCACCAAAAATTAGAATATGATCTGCTATGACTACAAGGTCTGATAGGAATTCAGGAAACTCAGAGAGGAACGCTGTATATGGCCCAGGAGGCCTGTAAACAGTAGCTATAAAAAGTGATTGAGTAGGCTGCATAGATTTCATGACTAGAAGCTCGAAAGATGAAAACGTCATTTTTTTTTTGTAAATTGAAATTTGCTATCGTAAATGTTAGCAACACCTCCGCCTTTGCGGGATGCACGGGGAATATGGTCACTAGTGTAACCAGGAGGTGAGGCCTCATTTAACACAGCAAATTCATCAGGCTTAAGCCATGTTTCAGTCAGGCCAATCACATCAAGATTATGATCAGTGATTAGTTCATTGACTATGACTGCCTTTGAAGTGAGGGATCTAACATTAAGTAACCCTATTTTGAGATGTGAGGTATCACGATCTCTTTCAATAATGGCAGGAATGGAGGAGGTCTTTATCCTAATAAGATTGCTAGGGTGAACACCACCATGTTTAGTTTTGCCCAACCTAGGTCGAGGCACAGACACAGTCTCAATGGGTATGGCTGAGCTGACTACACTGACTATGCTATTGGCAGACTCCACTAAGCTGGCAGGTTGGCTAACAGCCTGCTGCCTGGCCTGCACCCTATTTCACTGTGGGGCTAGAGGAGTTAGAGCCCTATCTATGTTGGTAGATAAGAGGAGAGCACCCCTCCAGTTAGGATGGAGTCCGTCACTCCTCAGCAGGTCAGGCTTGATCCTGTTTGTGGGTGAGTCCCAGAAAGAGGGCCAATTATCCACAAATGTTATCTTTTGGGAGGGGCAGAAAACAGTTTTCAACCAGCGATTGAGTGCTGAGACTCTGCTGTAGAGCTCGTCACTTCCCCTAACTGGGAGGGGGCCAGAGACAATTACTCGATGCCGACACATCTTTCTAGCTGATTTACACGCTGAAGCTATGTTGCACTTGGTGACCTCTGACTGTTTCATCCTAACATCGTTGGTGCCGACGTGGATAACAATATCTCTATACTCTCTACACTCGCCAGTTTTAGCTTTAGCCAGCACCATCTTTAGATTAGCCTTAACGTCGGTAGCCCTGCCCCCTGGTAAACAGTGTATGATCGCTGGGTGATTCGTTTTAAGTCTAATACTGCGGGTAATGGAGTCGCCAATGACTAGGGTTTTCAATTTGTCAGAGCTAATGGTGGGAGCCTTCGGAGTCTCAGACCCCGTAACGGGAGGAGTAGAGACTAGAGAAGACTCAGACTCAGACTCCGACTCGCTACATAATGGGGAAAACCGGTTGAAGGTTTCTGTCGGCTGAATGAGCGACACCGGTTGAGCATTCCAACAGTATTTCCCTCCAGAAGCCATGAGAAAGTTGTCCGGCTGCGGGGACTGTGCGGGGGGATTTATACTAACATTACTATCTGTACTTACTGGTGGCACAGACGCTGTTTCTTCCTTTCCTACACTGATATTACCCTTGCCTAACGATTGCGTCTGAAGCTGGGCTTGTAGCACAGCTATTCTCGCCGTAAGGCGAGAATTCTCCTGTATATTATGAGTACAGCGAGTACAGCGACTGCAATTAGAAGACATCATGTTAATGTTACTACTTAGCTTCGGCTGTTGAAGATGTTGATGAACCATGTCCAGGTAAAGCGTCCGGAGTGAAAAAGTTGAATAAGGGAAAAAAGTTGCGATGGAAAAAAGGAAAATAACGTAAAGTTGGCAGCTAAAACGCACAGGAAAATGACTCTTCTGTCTCGGGATAAACGTCCGGGGTGAAAAAGTTTAACGAAAAAAGATGAGTGAGGACAAAACTAAAAAGTTGGTAAATTTGTTGAACACAGAGATTGATTAAACGTTTATTAAAAGTAAAACGTGAATAGTTTGTTAGGTAGCCAAGTAGCAACAAACAGCAGAGCAGCACGGAGACAATGCGGAAGCGAGAGGTCCTGAACAGTCAGTATGGTTCTCCTCCCACAGGAAGGTTAAAGGTCCTGAACAGACAGTATGGTTCTCCTACCACAGGAAGGTTAAAGGTCCTGAACAGACAGTATGGTTCTCCTCCCACAGGAAGGTTAAAGGTCATGAACAGACAGTATGGTTCTCCTCCCACAGGAAGGTTAAAGGTCCTGAACAGACAGTATGGTTCTCCTACCACAGGAAGGTCCTGAACAGTCAGTATGGTTCTCCTACCACAGGAAGGTCCTGAACAGACAGTATGGTTCTCCTCCCACAGGAAGGTTAAAGGTCATGAACAGACAGTATGGTTCTCCTCCCACAGGAAGGTCCTGAACAGACAGTATGGTTCTCCTACCACAGGAAGGTTAAAGGTCATGAACAGACAGTATGGTTCTCCTACCACAGGAAGGTTAAAGGTCATGAACAGACAGTATGGTTCTCCTCCCACAGGAAGGTCCTGAACAGACAGTATGGTTCTCCTACCACAGGAAGGTTAAAGGTCCTGAACAGACAGTATGGTTCTCCTACCACAGGAAGGTTAAAGGTCCTGAACAGACAGTATGGTTCTCCTACCACAGGAAGGTTAAAGGTCCTGAACAGACAGTATGGTTCTCCTACCACAGGAAGGTTAAAGGTCCTGAACAGACAGTATGGTTCTCCTACCACAGGAAGGTTAAAGGTCCTGAACAGACAGTATGGTTCGCCTCCCACAGGAAGGTTAAAGGTCCTGAACAGACAGTATGGTTCTCCTACCACAGGAAGGTTAAAGGTCATGAACAGACAGTATGGTTCTCCTACCACAGGAAGGTCCTGAACAGACAGTATGGTTCTCCTCCCACAGGAAGGTTAAAGGTCATGAACAGACAGTATGGTTCTCCTCCCACAGGAAGGTTAAAGGTCATGAACAGACAGTATGGTTCTCCTCCCACAGGAAGGTTAAAGGTCCTGAACAGACAGTATGGTTCTCCTTCCACAGGAAGGTTAAAGGTCCTGAACAGACAGTATGGTTCTCCTCCCACAGGAAGGTTAAAGGTCATGAACAGACAGTATGGTTCTCCTCCCACAGGAAGGTTAAAGGTCATGAACAGACAGTATGGTTCTCCTTCCACAGGAAGGTTAAAGGTCATGAACAGACAGTATGGTTCTCCTTCCACAGGAAGGTTAAAGGTCCTGAACAGACAGTATGGTTCTCCTACCACAGGAAGGTTAAAGGTCCTGAACAGACAGTATGGTTCTCCTACCACAGGAAGGTCCTGAACAGACAGTATGGTTCTCCTACCACAGGAAGGTCCTGAACAGTCAGTATGGTTCTCCTACCACAGGAAGGTTAAAGGTCCTGAACAGACAGTATGGTTCTCCTACCACAGGAAGGTCCTGAACAGTCAGTATGGTTCTCCTACCACAGGAAGGTCCTGAACAGACAGTATGGTTCTCCTACCACAGGAAGGTTAAAGGTCCTGAACAGACAGTATGGTTCTCCTACCACAGGAAGGTCCTGAACAGACAGTATGGTTCTCCTACCACAGGAAGGTTAAAGGTCCTGAACAGACAGTATGGTTCTCCTACCACAGGAAGGTTAAAGGTCCTGAACAGACAGTATGGTTCTCCTACCACAGGAAGGTCCTGAACAGACAGTATGGTTCTCCTACCACAGGAAGGTCCTGAACAGACAGTATGGTTCTCCCTACCACAGGAAGGTTAAAGGTCCTGAACAGACAGTATGGTTCTCCTACCACAGGAAGGTTAAAGGTCCTGAACAGACAGTATGGTTCTCCTACCACAGGAAGGTTAAAGGTCCTGAACAGACAGTATGGTTCTCCTACCACAGGAAGGTTAAAGGTCCTGAACAGACAGTATGGTTCTCCTACCACAGGAAGGTTAAAGGTCCTGAACAGACAGTATGGTTCTCCTACCACAGGAAGGTTAAAGGTCCTGAACAGACAGTATGGTTCTCCTACCACAGGAAGGTTAAAGGTCCTGAACAGACAGTATGGTTCTCCTACCACAGGAAGGTTAAAGGTCCTGAACAGACAGTATGGTTCTCCTTCCACAGGAAGGTTAAAGGTCCTGAACAGACAGTATGGTTCTCCTCCCACAGGAAGGTTAAAGGTCCTGAACAGACAGTATGGTTCTCCTCCCACAGGAAGGTTAAAGGTCCTGAACAGACAGTATGGTTCTCCTCCCACAGGAAGGTTAAAGGTCCTGAACAGACAGTATGGTTCTCCTCCCACAGGAAGGTTAAAGGTCATGAACAGACAGTATGGTTCTCCTCCCACAGGAAGGTTAAAGGTCATGAACAGACAGTATGGTTCTCCTCCCACAGGAAGGTTAAAGGTCCTGAACAGACAGTATGGTTCTCCTCCCACAGGAAGGTTAAAGGTCCTGAACAGACAGTATGGTTCTCCTACCACAGGAAGGTTAAAGGTCCTGAACAGACAGTATGGTTCTCCTCCCACAGGAAGGTTAAAGGTCCTGAACAGACAGTATGGTTCTCCTCCCACAGGAAGGTCCTGAACAGACAGTATGGTTCTCCTACCACAGGAAGGTTAAAGGTCCTGAACAGACAGTATGGTTCTCCTCCCACAGGAAGGTCCTGAACAGACAGTATGGTTCTCCTACCACAGGAAGGTTAAAGGTCCTGAACAGACAGTATGGTTCTCCTACCACAGGAAGGTCCTGAACAGACAGTATGGTTCTCCTCCCACAGGAAGGTTAAAGGTCCTGAACAGACAGTATGGTTCTCCTACCACAGGAAGGTCCTGAACAGACAGTATGGTTCTCCTACCACAGGAAGGTTAAAGGTCCTGAACAGACAGTATGGTTCTCCTACCACAGGAAGGTTAAAGGTCCTGAACAGACAGTATGGTTCTCCTACCACAGGAAGGTCCTGAACAGACAGTATGGTTCTCCTACCACAGGAAGGTTAAAGGTCCTGAACAGACAGTATGGTTCTCCTACCACAGGAAGGTCCTGAACAGACAGTATGGTTCTCCTACCACAGGAAGGTTAAAGGTCCTGAACAGACAGTATGGTTCTCCTACCACAGGAAGGTTAAAGGTCCTGAACAGACAGTATGGTTCTCCTCCCACAGGAAGGTTAAAGGTCCTGAACAGTCAGTATGGTTCTCCTACCACAGGAAGGTTAAAGGTCCTGAACAGACAGTATGGTTCTCCTACCACAGGAAGGTTAAAGGTCCTGAACAGACAGTATGGTTCTCCTACCACAGGAAGGTCCTGAACAGACAGTATGGTTCTCCTCCCACAGGAAGGTTAAAGGTCATGAACAGTCAGTATGGTTCTCCTCCCACAGGAAGGTTAAAGGTCCTGAACAGACAGTATGGTTCTCCTACCACAGGAAGGTTAAAGGTCATGAACAGACAGTATGGTTCTCCTCCCACAGGAAGGTTAAAGGTCCTGAACAGACAGTATGGTTCTCCTCCCACAGGAAGGTTAAAGGTCATGAACAGACAGTATGGTTCTCCTCCCACAGGAAGGTTAAAGGTCATGAACAGTCAGTATGGTTCTCCTCCCACAGGAAGGTTAAAGGTCCTGAACAGACAGTATGGTTCTCCCTACCACAGGAAGGTTAAAGGTCCTGAACAGACAGTATGGTTCTCCTCCCACAGGAAGGTTAAAGGTCCTGAACAGACAGTATGGTTCTCCTCCCACAGGAAGGTCCTGAACAGACAGTATGGTTCTCCTACCACAGGAAGGTTAAAGGTCCTGAACAGACAGTATGGTTCTCCTCCCACAGGAAGGTTAAAGGTCCTGAACAGACAGTATGGTTCTCCTACCACAGGAAGGTCCTGAACAGACAGTATGGTTCTCCTACCACAGGAAGGTCCTGAACAGACAGTATGGTTCTCCTACCACAGGAAGGTTAAAGGTCCTGAACAGACAGTATGGTTCTCCTACCACAGGAAGGTTAAAGGTCCTGAACAGACAGTATGGTTCTCCTACCACAGGAAGGTTAAAGGTCATGAACAGACAGTATGGTTCTCCTACCACAGGAAGGTTAAAGGTCCTGAACAGACAGTATGGTTCTCCTCCCACAGGAAGGTTAAAGGTCCTGAACAGACAGTATGGTTCTCCTACCACAGGAAGGTCCTGAACAGTCAGTATGGTTCTCCTACCACAGGAAGGTCCTGAACAGACAGTATGGTTCTCCTCCCACAGGAAGGTCATGAACAGACAGTATGGTTCTCCTCCCACAGGAAGGTCATGAACAGACAGTATGGTTCTCCTCCCACAGGAAGGTCATGAACAGACAGTATGGTTCTCCTTCCACAGGAAGGTTAAAGGTCCTGAACAGACAGTATGGTTCTCCTACCACAGGAAGGTCCTGAACAGACAGTATGGTTCTCCTACCACAGGAAGGTCCTGAACAGACAGTATGGTTCTCCTACCACAGGAAGGTCCTGAACAGACAGTATGGTTCTCCTCCCACAGGAAGGTTAAAGGTCCTGAACAGACAGTATGGTTCTCCTACCACAGGAAGGTTAAAGGTCCTGAACAGTCAGTATGGTTCTCCTCCCACAGGAAGGTTAAAGGTCATGAACAGACAGTATGGTTCTCCTCCCACAGGAAGGTTAAAGGTCCTGAACAGACAGTATGGTTCTCCTTCCACAGGAAGGTTAAAGGTCCTGAACAGTCAGTATGGTTCTCCTCCCACAGGAAGGTTAAAGGTCATGAACAGACAGTATGGTTCTCCTACCACAGGAAGGTTAAAGGTCCTGAACAGACAGTATGGTTCTCCTCCCACAGGAAGGTCCTGAACAGACAGTATGGTTCTCCTCCCACAGGAAGGTTAAAGGTCCTGAACAGACAGTATGGTTCTCCTCCCACAGGAAGGTTAAAGGTCCTGAACAGACAGTATGGTTCTCCTACCACAGGAAGGTTAAAGGTCCTGAACAGACAGTATGGTTCTCCTCCCACAGGAAGGTTAAAGGTCCTGAACAGACAGTATGGTTCTCCTACCACAGGAAGGTTAAAGGTCCTGAACAGACAGTATGGTTCTCCTACCACAGGAAGTTTAAAGGTCATGAACAGACAGTATGGTTCTCCTACCACAGGAAGGTTAAAGGTCCTGAACAGACAGTATGGTTCTCCTACCACAGGAAGGTTAAAGGTCCTGAACAGACAGTATGGTTCTCCTCCCACAGGAAGGTTAAAGGTCCTGAACAGTCAGTATGGTTCTCCTACCACAGGAAGGTTAAAGGTCCTGAACAGACAGTATGGTTCTCCTACCACAGGAAGGTTAAAGGTCCTGAACAGACAGTATGGTTCTCCTACCACAGGAAGGTCCTGAACAGACAGTATGGTTCTCCTCCCACAGGAAGGTTAAAGGTCATGAACAGTCAGTATGGTTCTCCTCCCACAGGAAGGTTAAAGGTCCTGAACAGACAGTATGGTTCTCCTACCACAGGAAGGTTAAAGGTCATGAACAGACAGTATGGTTCTCCTCCCACAGGAAGGTTAAAGGTCCTGAACAGACAGTATGGTTCTCCTCCCACAGGAAGGTTAAAGGTCATGAACAGACAGTATGGTTCTCCTCCCACAGGAAGGTTAAAGGTCATGAACAGTCAGTATGGTTCTCCTCCCACAGGAAGGTTAAAGGTCCTGAACAGACAGTATGGTTCTCCTACCACAGGAAGGTTAAAGGTCCTGAACAGACAGTATGGTTCTCCTCCCACAGGAAGGTTAAAGGTCCTGAACAGACAGTATGGTTCTCCTCCCACAGGAAGGTCCTGAACAGACAGTATGGTTCTCCTACCACAGGAAGGTTAAAGGTCCTGAACAGACAGTATGGTTCTCCTCCCACAGGAAGGTTAAAGGTCCTGAACAGACAGTATGGTTCTCCTACCACAGGAAGGTCCTGAACAGACAGTATGGTTCTCCTACCACAGGAAGGTCCTGAACAGACAGTATGGTTCTCCTACCACAGGAAGGTTAAAGGTCCTGAACAGACAGTATGGTTCTCCTACCACAGGAAGGTTAAAGGTCCTGAACAGACAGTATGGTTCTCCTACCACAGGAAGGTTAAAGGTCATGAACAGACAGTATGGTTCTCCTACCACAGGAAGGTTAAAGGTCCTGAACAGACAGTATGGTTCTCCTCCCACAGGAAGGTTAAAGGTCCTGAACAGACAGTATGGTTCTCCTACCACAGGAAGGTCCTGAACAGTCAGTATGGTTCTCCTACCACAGGAAGGTCCTGAACAGACAGTATGGTTCTCCTCCCACAGGAAGGTCATGAACAGACAGTATGGTTCTCCTCCCACAGGAAGGTCATGAACAGACAGTATGGTTCTCCTCCCACAGGAAGGTCATGAACAGACAGTATGGTTCTCCTTCCACAGGAAGGTTAAAGGTCCTGAACAGACAGTATGGTTCTCCTACCACAGGAAGGTCCTGAACAGACAGTATGGTTCTCCTACCACAGGAAGGTCCTGAACAGACAGTATGGTTCTCCTACCACAGGAAGGTCCTGAACAGACAGTATGGTTCTCCTCCCACAGGAAGGTTAAAGGTCCTGAACAGACAGTATGGTTCTCCTACCACAGGAAGGTTAAAGGTCCTGAACAGTCAGTATGGTTCTCCTCCCACAGGAAGGTTAAAGGTCATGAACAGACAGTATGGTTCTCCTCCCACAGGAAGGTTAAAGGTCCTGAACAGACAGTATGGTTCTCCTTCCACAGGAAGGTTAAAGGTCCTGAACAGTCAGTATGGTTCTCCTCCCACAGGAAGGTTAAAGGTCATGAACAGACAGTATGGTTCTCCTACCACAGGAAGGTTAAAGGTCCTGAACAGACAGTATGGTTCTCCTCCCACAGGAAGGTCCTGAACAGACAGTATGGTTCTCCTCCCACAGGAAGGTTAAAGGTCCTGAACAGACAGTATGGTTCTCCTCCCACAGGAAGGTTAAAGGTCCTGAACAGACAGTATGGTTCTCCTACCACAGGAAGGTTAAAGGTCCTGAACAGACAGTATGGTTCTCCTCCCACAGGAAGGTTAAAGGTCCTGAACAGACAGTATGGTTCTCCTACCACAGGAAGGTTAAAGGTCCTGAACAGACAGTATGGTTCTCCTACCACAGGAAGTTTAAAGGTCATGAACAGACAGTATGGTTCTCCTACCACAGGAAGGTTAAAGGTCCTGAACAGACAGTATGGTTCTCCTACCACAGGAAGGTTAAAGGTCCTGAACAGACAGTATGGTTCTCCTACCACAGGAAGGTTAAAGGTCCTGAACAGACAGTATGGTTCTCCTACCACAGGAAGGTTAAAGGTCCTGAACAGACAGTATGGTTCTCCTACCACAGGAAGGTTAAAGGTCCTGAACAGACAGTATGGTTCTCCTCCCACAGGAAGGTTAAAGGTCCTGAACAGACAGTATGGTTCTCCTACCACAGGAAGGTCCTGAACAGTCAGTATGGTTCTCCTACCACAGGAAGGTCCTGAACAGACAGTATGGTTCTCCTCCCACAGGAAGGTCATGAACAGACAGTATGGTTCTCCTCCCACAGGAAGGTCATGAACAGACAGTATGGTTCTCCTCCCACAGGAAGGTCATGAACAGACAGTATGGTTCTCCTTCCACAGGAAGGTTAAAGGTCCTGAACAGACAGTATGGTTCTCCTACCACAGGAAGGTCCTGAACAGACAGTATGGTTCTCCTACCACAGGAAGGTCCTGAACAGACAGTATGGTTCTCCTACCACAGGAAGGTCCTGAACAGACAGTATGGTTCTCCTCCCACAGGAAGGTTAAAGGTCCTGAACAGACAGTATGGTTCTCCTACCACAGGAAGGTTAAAGGTCCTGAACAGTCAGTATGGTTCTCCTCCCACAGGAAGGTTAAAGGTCATGAACAGACAGTATGGTTCTCCTCCCACAGGAAGGTTAAAGGTCCTGAACAGACAGTATGGTTCTCCTTCCACAGGAAGGTTAAAGGTCCTGAACAGTCAGTATGGTTCTCCTCCCACAGGAAGGTTAAAGGTCATGAACAGACAGTATGGTTCTCCTACCACAGGAAGGTTAAAGGTCCTGAACAGACAGTATGGTTCTCCTCCCACAGGAAGGTCCTGAACAGACAGTATGGTTCTCCTCCCACAGGAAGGTTAAAGGTCCTGAACAGACAGTATGGTTCTCCTCCCACAGGAAGGTTAAAGGTCCTGAACAGACAGTATGGTTCTCCTACCACAGGAAGGTTAAAGGTCCTGAACAGACAGTATGGTTCTCCTCCCACAGGAAGGTTAAAGGTCCTGAACAGACAGTATGGTTCTCCTACCACAGGAAGGTTAAAGGTCATGAACAGACAGTATGGTTCTCCTACCACAGGAAGGTTAAAGGTCCTGAACAGACAGTATGGTTCTCCTACCACAGGAAGGTTAAAGGTCCTGAACAGACAGTATGGTTCTCCTACCACAGGAAGGTTAAAGGTCCTGAACAGACAGTATGGTTCTCCTACCACAGGAAGGTTAAAGGTCCTGAACAGACAGTATGGTTCTCCTACCACAGGAAGGTTAAAGGTCCTGAACAGACAGTATGGTTCTCCTCCCACAGGAAGGTCCTGAACAGACAGTATGGTTCTCCTACCACAGGAAGGTTAAAGGTCCTGAACAGACAGTATGGTTCTCCTACCACAGGAAGGTTAAAGGTCCTGAACAGACAGTATGGTTCTCCTACCACAGGAAGGTCCTGAACAGACAGTATGGTTCTCCTACCACAGGAAGGTCCTGAACAGACAGTATGGTTCTCCTACCACAGGAAGGTCCTGAACAGACAGTATGGTTCTCCTCCCACAGGAAGGTCCTGAACAGTCAGTATGGTTCTCCTACCACAGGAAGGTTAAAGGTCCTGAACAGACAGTATGGTTCTCCTACCACAGGAAGGTTAAAGGTCCTGAACAGACAGTATGGTTCTCCTACCACAGGAAGGTTAAAGGTCCTGAACAGACAGTATGGTTCTCCTCCCACAGGAAGGTTAAAGGTCCTGAACAGACAGTATGGTTCTCCTCCCACAGGAAGGTTAAAGGTCATGAACAGACAGTATGGTTCTCCTACCACAGGAAGGTTAAAGGTCCTGAACAGACAGTATGGTTCTCCTCCCACAGGAAGGTTAAAGGTCATGAACAGTCATTCTGATAAGTACTTTTTCCTCTAACTACCAGGAAGTTTGAAGAGATGGGCTGAGTGGGAGGGGAGCTTATATTCATGAGCTCCCCTTGACTGACAGCTCTTTGAAACGTCAGTGGGCAGCGATGCAGTAACATCATCAAGCTAATTAGGTGACGCACAAAGCAACTGAAACATTGGAAATGTTCTCCATCTCCCGTTAGCTATGTCTCTTATGATGCGGTAAAAACAGCAGCAGTGGCAGATGTGTTGACATGACAACTGCCTCAGAGTTGGAAGATGTGTTGACATGACAACTGCCTCAGAGTTGGAAGATGTGTTGACATGACAACTGCCTCAGAGTTGGAACATCTCTTGCCAGAGGTTAGTTCGCTAGTGACTAGTTAGTTAGTTATGGTTAGTAACAGTATAGTTTGTTATAATACCGTTTGATGCGTGGCAGTTGGAAGATCTCTTGCCAGAGGTTAGTTCGTTAGTGACCAGTTAGTTAGTTATGGTTAGTAATAGTATAGTTTGTTATAATACCGTTTGATGCGTGGCAGTTGGAAGATATCTTGCCAGAGGTTAGTTAGTTAGTGACTAGTTAGTTAGTTATGGTTAGTAATAGTATAGTTTGTTATAATACCGTTTGATGCGTGGCAGTTGGAAGATCTCTTGCCAGAGGTTAGTTCGTTAGTGACTAGTTAGTTAGTTATGGTTAGTAACAGTATAGTTTGTTATAATACCGTTTGATGCGTGGCAGTTGGAAGATCTCTTGCCAGAGGTTAGTTCGTTAGTGACTAGTTAGTTAGTTATGCTTAGTAACAGTATAGTTTGTTATAATACCGTTTGATGCGTGGCAGTTGGAAGATCTCTTGCCAGAGGTTAGTTCGTTAGTGACTAGTTAGTTAGTTATGGTTAGTAACAGTATAGTTTGTTATAATACCGTTTGATGCGTGGCAGTTGGAAGATCTCTTGCCAGAGGTTAGTTCGTTAGTGACTAGTTAGTTAGTTATGGTTAGTAATAGTATAGTTTGTTATAATACCGTTTGATGCGTGGCAGTTGGAAGATCTCTTGCCAGAGGTTAGTTCGTTAGTGACTAGTTAGTTAGTTATGGTTAGTAACAGTATAGTTTGTTATAATACCGTTTGATGCGTGGCAGTTGGAAGATCTCTTGCCAGAGGTTAGTTCGTTAGTGACTAGTTAGTTAGTTATGGTTAGTAACAGTATAGTTTGTTATAATACCGTTTGATGCGTGGCAGTTGGAAGATCTCTTGCCAGAGGTTAGTTCGTTAGTGACCAGTTAGTTAGTTATGGTTAGTAACAGTATAGTTTGTTATAATACCGTTTGATGCGTGGCAGTTGGAAGATCTCTTGCCAGAGGTTAGTTCGTTAGTGACTAGTTAGTTAGTTATGGTTAGTAACAGTATAGTTTGTTATAATACCGTTTGATGCGTGGCAGTTGGAAGATCTCTTGCCAGAGGTTAGTTCATTAGTGACTAGTTAGTTAGTTATGGTTAGTAACAGTATAGTTTGTTATAATACCGTTTGATGCGTGGCAGTTGGAAGATCTCTTGCCAGAGGTTAGTTCGTTAGTGACTAGTTAGTTAGTTATGGTTAGTAACAGTATAGTTTGTTATAATACCGTTTGATGCGTGGCAGTTGGAAGATCTCTTGCCAGAGGTTAGTTCGTTAGTGACCAGTTAGTTAGTTATGGTTAGTAACAGTATAGTTTGTTATAATACCGTTTGATGCGTGGCAGTTGGAAGATCTCTTGCCAGAGGTTAGTTCGTTAGTGACCAGTTAGTTAGTTATGGTTAGTAACAGTATAGTTTGTTATAATACCGTTTGATGCGTGGCAGTTGGAAGATCTCTTGCCAGAGGTTAGTTCGTTAGTGACTAGTTAGTTAGTTAGTTATGGTTAGTAACAGTATAGTTTGTTATAATACCGTTTGATGCGTGGCAGTTGGAAGATCTCTTGCCAGAGGTTAGTTCGTTAGTGACCAGTTAGTTAGTTATGGTTAGTAACAGTATAGTTTGTTATAATACCGTTTGATGCGTGGCAGTTGGAAGATCTCTTGCCAGAGGTTAGTTCGTTAGTGACTAGTTAGTTAGTTATGGTTAGTAACAGTATAGTTTGTTATAATACCGTTTGATGCGTGGCAGTTGGAAGATCTCTTGCCAGAGGTTAGTTCGTTAGTGACCAGTTAGTTAGTTATGGTTAGTAACAGTATAGTTTGTTATAATACCGTTTGATGCGTGGCAGTTGGAAGATCTCTTGCCAGAGGTTAGTTCGTTAGTGACCAGTTAGTTAGTTATGGTTAGTAACAGTATAGTTTGTTATAATACCGTTTGATGCGTGGCAGTTGGAAGATCTCTTGCCAGAGGTTAGTTCGTTAGTGACTAGTTAGTTAGTTATGGTTAGTAACAGTATAGTTTGTTATAATACCGTTTGATGCGTGGCAGTTGGAAGATCTCTTGCCAGAGGTTAGTTCGTTAGTGACCAGTTAGTTAGTTAGTTATGGTTAGTAACAGTATAGTTTGTTATAATACCGTTTGATGCGTGGCAGTTGGAAGATCTCTTGCCAGAGGTTAGTTCGTTAGTGACCAGTTAGTTAGTTATGGTTAGTAACAGTATAGTTTGTTATAATACCGTTTGATGCGTGGCAGTTGGAAGATCTCTTGCCAGAGGTTAGTTCGTTAGTGACCAGTTAGTTAGTTATGGTTAGTAACAGTATAGTTTGTTATAATACCGTTTGATGCGTGGCAGTTGAAAGATCTCTTGCCAGAGGTTAGTTAGTTAGTGACTAGTTAGTTAGTTATGGTTAGCAACAGTATAGTTTGTTATAATACCGTTTGATGCGTGGCAGTTGGAAGATCTCTTGCCAGAGGTTAGTTCGTTAGTGACAAGTTAGTTAGTTAGTTATGGTTAGTAATAGTATAGTTAGTTATAATACCGTTTGATGCATGGCAGTTGGAAGATCTCTTGCCAGAGGTTAGTTCGTTAGTGACCAGTTAGTTAGTTATGGTTAGTAACAGTATAGTTTGTTATAATACCGTTTGATGCGTGGCAGTTGGAAGATCTCTTGCCAGAGGTTAGTTAGTTAGTGACTAGTTAGTTAGTTATGGTTAGTAACAGTATAGTTTGTTATAATACCGTTTGATGCGTGGCAGTTGGAAGATCTCTTGCCAGAGGTTGAACAGCCCTTTATTCTGATCCTTCTGGCCAATCCTCATGGACTGGACCGACTGCACATCCAGCTGCCTCTTACCTCGACTGTGGAGGAACTAGACACAACACACACCTTAACACACGTCAACACAACACACACCTTAACACACACCTTAACAACACACACCTTAACACACGTCAACACAACACACACCTTAACACACGTCAACACAAAACATACACACATACATTAACACGTCTAGCTGTCTCTTCCCTCTACCAATTGTATTTATTATGGATCCCCATTAGTTCCTGTCAAGGCAGCAGCTACTCTTCCTGGGGTTTATTATGGATCCCCGTTAGTTCCTGCCAAGGCAGCAGCTACTCTTCCTGGGGTTTATTATGGATTCCCATTAGTTCCTGCCAAGGCAGCAGCTACTCTTCCTGGGGTTTATTATGGATCCCCATTAGTTCCTGCCAAGGCAGCAGCTACTCTTCCTGGGGTTTATTATGGATCCCCATTAGTTCCTGCCAAGGCAGCAGCTACTCTTCCTGGGGTTTATTATGGATCCCCATTAGTTCCTGTCAAGGCAGCAGCTACTCTTCCTGGGGGTTTATTATGGATCCCCATTAGTTCCTGCCAAGGCAGCAGCTACTCTTCCTGGGGTTTATTATGGATCCCCATTAGTTCCTGCCAAGGCAGCAGCTACTCTTCCTGGGGTTTATTATGGATCCCCATTAGTTCCTGCCAAGGCAGCAGCTACTCTTCCTGGGGTTTATTATGGATCCCCATTAGTTCCTGCCAAGGCAGCAGCTACTCTTCCTGGGGTTTATTATGGATCCCCATTAGTTCCTGCCAAGGCAGCGGCTACTCTTCCTGGGGTTTATTATGGATCCCCGTTAGTTCCTGCCAAGGCAGCAGCTACTCTTCCTGGGGTTTATTATGGATCCCCATTAGTTCCTGCCAAGGCAGCAGCTACTCTTCCTGGGGTTTATTATGGATCCCCATTAGTTCCTGCCAAGGCAGCAGCTACTCTTCCTGGGGTTTAATACTTCCTGCCAGTGGTGGAAAAAGTACCCAATTGTCATACTTCAGTAAAAGTAAAAATACCTTAATAGAAAATGACTCAAGTAAAAGTGAAAGTCACCCAATAACGGTCATAAGCATTCCATCCATGGAGTCTGTCAGTTTCTTGATCTGTTGACGATCAACTTTTTGTGCAGCAGCAACCACAGCCTCCCGGACACTGGTCAAAGAGGTGTCCTGTTTTCCTTTACCGTAACTCGACCGTTTTAGAAGGGACCACAAGTTCTCAATAGGGTTTAGGTCAGGTGAGGAAGGGGGCCATGTCATTATTCGTTCACCTTTAAGACCTTTACTGGCTAGCCACGCAGTGGAGTACTTCGATGCATGCGATGGAGCATTGTCCTGCATAAAAATCATGGTCTTCTTGAAAGATGCAGACTTTTTCCTGTACCAGTGCTTGAAGAAAGTGTCTTCTAAAAACTGGCAGTAGGTTTGGGAGTTGAGTTTGAGTCCATCTTCAACCCGAAAAGTTCCAACTAGCTCATCTTTAATAGCCTTGCTGGCGTCTGAGTCGAAGTGGAGCTCTGTGCCCGCTACTGATCCTGCCACGGGCCCATCTATCTGGTCCGTCAAGAGTCACTCTCATCTCATCAGTCCATAAAACCTTTGAAAAATCTGTCTTCAGATATTTCTTGGCCCAGTCTTGACGTTTCAACTTATGTGTCTTGTTCAGTGGTGGTCGGGTTTCAGCCTTCCTTACCTTGGCCCTGTCTCTGAGCACTGAACACCTTGTACTTCTTCTCCAGATAGGTTGCAGTTCTGGAATATGACAGCACTGGAGGATAATGGGTTCCTGGTAGCTTCACGTCTGATTCTTCAAAAATTTTGGGCAGTTAATTTGCATCTTTTTTTTTCTCAACACGGTTCTTGCGACCATGTTGACTATTTGCAACAAAACGTTTGATGGTTCTGTGATCACGCCCCAATATCTTAGCAATTTCAAGAGTGCTGCATCCCTCTGAAATACTTTTTACAATTTTTGACTTTTCAGAGTCAGTTAAATCTCTTTTTTGGCCCATTTTGCCTGAGGAAAAGAAGCTGCCTAATAATGATACACACCTTGATATAGGGTGTTGATCTCCTTAGGCCATACCCTCCCTCATTACACAAATACACATCACCTGATATGCTTAAATCCAATAAGCATTCCAGTTTATACAGCTTGGAGTTGGGAAATATGCATAATAATGATGATATGGTCAAAATACTGACTTGCCTAATAATTGTATACATAGTGTAGTAAAGATTGAAAAAAGTAAGGGGCCTAGACAGCTGCCCTGGGGAATGCCTGATTCTGCCTGGATTATGTTGGAGAGGCGACCATTAAAGAACACCCTCTGTGTTCTGTTAGACAGGTAACTCTTGATCCACGATATAGCAGGGGGTGTAGAGCCATAACATACAGTATAGCAGGGGGTGTAGAGCCATAACATACAGTATAGCAGGGGGTGTAGAGCCATAACATACAGTATAGCAGGGGGTGTAAAGCCATAACACACAGTATAGCAGGGGGTGTAGAGCCATAACATACAGTATAGCGGGGGTGTAAAGCCATAACATACAGTATAGCAGGGGGTGTAGAGCCATAACATACAGTATAGCAGGGGGTGTAAAGCCATAACATACAGTATAGCAGGGGGTGTAGAGCCATAACATACAGTATAGCAGGGGGTGTAGAGCCATAACATACAGTATAGCAGGGGGTGTAGAGCCATAACATACAGTATAGCAGGGGGTGTAGAGCCATAACATACAGTATAGCAGGGGGTGTAGAGCCATAACATACAGTATAGCAGGGGGTGTAGAGCCATAACATACAGTATAGCAGGGGGGTGTAGAGCCATAACATACAGTATAGCAGGGGGTGTAGAGCCATAACATACAGTATAGCAGGGGGTGTAGAGCCATAACATACAGTATAGCAGGGGGTGTAAAGCCATAACATACAGTATAGCAGGGGGTGTAGAGCCATAACATACAGTATAGCAGGGGGTGTAAAGCCATAACACACAGTATAGCAGGGGGTGTAGAGCCATAACATACAGTATAGCGGGGGTGTAAAGCCATAACATACAGTATAGCAGGGGGTGTAGAGCCATAACATACAGTATAGCAGGGGGTGTAAAGCCATAACATACAGTATAGCAGGGGGTGTAGAGCCATAACATACAGTATAGCAGGGGGTGTAGAGCCATAACATACAGTATAGCAGGGGGTGTAGAGCCATAACATACAGTATAGCAGGGGGGTGTAGAGCCATAACATACAGTATAGCAGGGGGTGTAGAGCCATAACATACAGTATAGCAGGGGGTGTAGAGCCATAACATACAGTATAGCAGGGGGTGTAGAGCCATAACATACAGTATAGCAGGGGGTGTAGAGCCATAACATACAGTATAGCAGGGGGTGTAGAGCCATAACATACAGTATAGCAGGGGGTGTAGAGCCATAACATACAGTATAGCAGGGGGTGTAGAGCCATAACATACAGTGCATTCGGAAAGTACTCATACACCTTTACTTTTGCCACATTTTGTTACGTTAAAGCCTTATTCTAAAATGGATTACAGAGACACACAGGGGTGGAAGGTAGCCTATCAGGAGCGGGATGAAGAAATCAGAACTCTAGTTCAAATACAGACTATAACATTGACTGAAATAGCCGCAGGTAGCCTAGCGGTTAAGAGCGACGGGCCAGTAACCGAAAGGTCGCTGGTTCGAATCCCAGAGGAATCAAGGCAGTTAACACCCCCAACAACTGCTCCCCGGGCGCCGATGACGTGGACGTCGATGAAGGCAGCCCTCTGCACCCCTTTGATTCAGGTTGGGTTAAATGCGGAAGACACATTTCGGTTGAATGTATTCAGTTGGGCAACTGACTAGGTTTCCCTTCCCCTACTTAGAGCCATTGTCATGTCGTTAGTAAAGATGGGAAATAGTAAGGGTCCTAGACAGCTGCCCTGGGGAATTCCTGATTCTACCTGGATTATGTTGGAGAGGCGACCATTAAGGAACATCCTCTGTGTTCTGTTAGACAGGTAACTCTTTATCCACATTATAGCAGGGGGTGTAAAGCCATAACACACAGGTTTTTCCAGCAGCAGACTATGACCGATAATGTCAAAAGCTGCACTTAAGTCTAACAAAACAAAACAGCTCCCACAATCTTTTTATCATCAATTTCTCTCAGCCAATCATCAGTCATTTGTGTCAGTGCTGTGCTTGTTGAATGTCCTTCTCTATAAGCGTGCTGAAAGTTTGTTGTCAATTTGTTTACTTTAAAATAGCATTGTATCTGGTCAAACACAGTTTTTTCCAAAAGGGTTGGTAACAGGCTGATTGGTCGGCTATTTCAGCCAGTAAAGGGGGCTTTACTATTCTTAGGTAGGGGAATAACTTTTGCTTCCCTTCAGGCCTGGGGGCACACACTTTCTAGTAGGCTTAAATTGAAGATATGGCAAATAGGAGTGGCAATATCGACCGCTATCATCCTCAGTAGTTTCCCATCCAAGTTGTCAGCTGTGTGTTGATGTGTACAGACATGTGTTCCTCAGGGATCAGTGTTTGGACTCTTGATACGGTTTTAATACCTGGTAGCTCTTATAATCTGGAAACACAGTGTGCCATTGGATTGTACCTGCAGTGTGTTTATGCAGGATCTGATGTCGTTGTCCGTCTTCTCACAGAGAGCCATCAGAGTCCCCATGTCAGCCTTCATACCCTGAACCCTGGAGATCTAAAACACACATTAATATAAAGACAACCGTCACGGCTGGTCCCCATGTCATCCTTCATACCCTGAACCCTGGAGATCTAAAACACACATTAATATAAAGACAACCGTCACGGCTGGTCCCCATGTCAGCCTTCATACCCTGAACCCTGGAGATCTAAAACACACATTAATATAAAGACAACCGTCACGGCTGGTCCCCATGTCAGCCTTCATACCCTGAACCCTGGAGATCTAAAACACACATTAATATAAAGACAACCGTCACGGCTGGTCCATGTCAGCCTTCATACCCTGAACCCTGGAGATCTAAAACACACATTAATATAAAGACAACCGTCACGGCTGGTCCCCATGTCAGCCTTCATACCCTGAACCCTGGAGATCTAAAACACACATTAATATAAAGACAACCGTCACGGCTGGTCCCCATGTCAGCCTTCATACCCTGAACCCTGGAGATCTAAAACACACATTAATATAAAGACAACCGTCACGGCTGGTCCCCATGTCAGCCTTCATACCCTGAACCCTGGAGATCTAAAACACACATTAATATAAAGACAACCGTCACGGCTGGTCCATGTCAGCCTTCATACCCTGAACTCTGGAGATCTAAAACACACATTAATATAAAGACAACCGTCACGGCTGGTCCATGTCAGCCTTCATACCCTGAACCCTGGAGATCTAAAACACACATTAATATAAAGACAACCGTCACGGCTGGTCCCCATGTCAGCCTTCATACCCTGAACCCTGGAGATCTAAAACACATATTAATATAAAGACAACCGTCACGGCTGGTCCCCATGTCAGCCTTCATACCCTGAACCCTGGAGATCTAAAACACACATTAATATAAAGACAACCGTCACGGCTGGTCCATGTCAGCCTTCATACCCTGAACCCTGGAGATCTAAAACACACATTAATATAAAGACAACCGTCACGGCTGGTCCATGTCAGCCTTCATACCCTGAACCCTGGAGATCTAAACACACATTAATATAAAGACAACCGTCACGGCTGGTCCCCATGTCAGCCTTCATACCCTGAACCCTGGAGATCTAAAACACACATTAATATAAAGACAACCGTCACGGCTGGTCCCCATGTCAGCCTTCATACCCTGAACCCTGGAGATCTAAAACACACATTAATATAAAGACAACCGTCACGGCTGGTCCCCATGTCAGCCTTCATACCCTGAACCCTGGAGATCTAAAACACACATTAATATAAAGACAACCGTCACGGCTGGTCCCCATGTCAGCCTTCATACCCTGAACCCTGGAGATCTAAAACACACATTAATATAAAGACAACCGTCACGGCTGGTCCCCATGTCAGCCTTCATACCCTGAACCCTGGAGATCTAAAACACACATTAATATAAAGACAACCGTCACGGCTGGTCCCCATGTCAGCCTTCATACCCTGAACCCTGGAGATCTAAAACACACATTAATATAAAGACAACCGTCACGGCTGGTCCCCATGTCAATAGAAACGCTGTGTCTGTGTCTAACCCTAACCCTAAGTTTACCTCAGCCAGTCTCTGTGCCAGGCGGGACGGCTGTGTCTGGGGGAAGGCCAATAGAAACGCTGTGTCTGTGTCTAACCCTAAGTTTACCTCAGCCAGTCTCTGTGCCAGGTGGGAGGGCTGTGTCTGGGGGAAGGCCAATAGAAACGCTGTGTCTGTGTCTAACCCTAACCCTAAGTTTACCTCAGCCAGTCTCTGTGCCAGGTGGGAGGGCTGTGTCTGGGGGAAGGCCAATAGAAACGCTGTGTCTGTGTCTAACCCTAACCCTAAGTTTACCTCAGCCAGTCGCTGTGCCAGGCGGGAGGGCTGTGTCTGGGGGAAGGCCAATAGAAACGCCTGCTGCCTCAGAGGCCTCAGGGCTGGAACATACCTGACAGGACAGAGAACCAATCAGATCACAGATACAGAGATACATATAATAATAATAATATGCCATTTAGCAGACGCTTTTATCCAAAGCGACTTACAGTCTTGTGTGCATACATTTTTACGTATGGGTGGTCCCGGGGATCGAACCCACTAATCTGGCGTTACAAGCGCCATGCTCTACCAATTGAGCTACAGGACAGAGAACCAATCAGATCACAGATACAGAGATACCCCCACCCCCCTTTCTCTTACAGGTCGTTACAGATGCAGATGATTGGTCGGAGGAGGACCGACTCCTTTTTCTTCTTCTTCTTTAGAGGCTCCGCCTCTGACTCCGCCCCTTGGCTGTCCTTCCTGTTCAGAGTGGCCAATAGGATGCTGATGGCAGCCTGCCGACAAATCACAGAGATAGAGGTGTCACTCTGAGATGAGGCTAGGTGAGAGTAGTCCAATGGAAGGCAGGGATGGGGCTGTGGGGCGGGACTTACGGCGGGCGCTCCGTCGATCTCGTCGATGATGAGACAGTTGGGCTTCTCATTGGCTCCCAGCACTGACCTCATCTGGGTCGCCGTGTCGATACGCTTCTGGAACAGCTCCGCACTGCGGTCATCACTATGGAAACCACAGCATCAACAACACCTTAGTGTTTATGGAAAACACAGCATCAACTTGTTGACGTCGGTAAACCCACCTGGCGTTAATCTCCACCACGTTGTACCCAGCATGCTTGGCGATGATGTGGGCCAGAGTGGTCTTCCCTAAACCTGGAGGACCAGACAGCAGCACCACCTAGTGGGGAGGAGGACAGGTTAACCAGCTATATTAACAGCTATATAACCCTGGAGGACCAGACAGCAGCGCCACCTAGTGGGGAGGAGGACAGGTTAACCAGCTATATTAACAGCTATATAACCCTGGAGGACCAGACAGCAGCACCACCTAGTGGGGAGGAGGACAGGTTAACCAGCTATATTAACAGCTATATAACCCTGGAGGACCAGACAGCAGCACCACCTAGTGGGGGAGGAGGACAGGTTAACCAGCTATATTAACAGCTATATAACCCTGGAGGACCAGACAGCAGCACCACCTAGTGGGGAGGAGGACAGGTTAACCAGCTATATTAACAGCTATATAACCCTGGAGGACCAGACAGCAGCACCACCTAGTGGGGAGGAGGACAGGTTAACCAGCTATATTAACAGCTATATAACCCTGGAGGACCAGACAGCAGCACCACCTAGTGGGGGAGGAGGACAGGTTAACCAGCTATATTAACAGCTATATAACCCTGGAGGACCAGACAGCAGCACCACCTAGTGGGGAGGAGGACAGGTTAACCAGCTATATTAACAGCTATATAACCCTGGAGGACCAGACAGCAGCACCACCTAGTGGGGAGGAGGACAGGTTAACCAGCTATATTAACAGCTATATAACCCTGGAGGACCAGACAGCAGCACCACCTAGTGGGGAGGAGGACAGGTTAACCAGCTATATTAACAGCTATATAACCCTGGAGGACCAGACAGCAGCACCACCTAGTGGGGAGGAGGACAGGTTAACCAGCTATATTAACAGCTATATAACCCTGGAGGACCAGACAGCAGCACCACCTAGTGGGGAGGAGGACAGGTTAACCAGCTATATTAACAGCTATATAACCCTGGAGGACCAGACAGCAGCACCACCTAGTGGGGGAGGAGGACAGGTTAACCAGCTATATTAACAGCTATATAACCCTGGAGGACCAGACAGCAGCACCACCTAGTGGGGAGGAGGACAGGTTAACCAGCTATATTAACAGCTATATAACCCTGGAGGACCAGACAGCAGCACCACCTAGTGGGGAGGAGGACAGGTTAACCAGCTATATTAACAGCTATATAACCCTGGAGGACCAGACAGCAGCACCACCTAGTGGGGAGGAGGACAGGTTAACCAGCTATATTAACAGCTATATAACCCTGGAGGACCAGACAGCAGCACCACCTAGTGGGGGAGGAGGACAGGTTAACCAGCTATATTAACAGCTATATAACCCTGGAGGACCAGACAGCAGCACCACCTAGTGGGGAGGAGGACAGGTTAACCAGCTATATTAACAGCTATATAACCCTGGAGGACCAGACAGCAGCACCACCTAGTGGGGGAGGAGGACAGGTTAACCAGCTATATTAACAGCTATATAACCCTGGAGGACCAGACAGCAGCACCACCTAGTGGGGAGGAGGACAGGTTAACCAGCTATATTAACAGCTATATAACCCTGGAGGACCAGACAGCAGCACCACCTAGTGGGGAGGAGGACAGGTTAACCAGCTATATTAACAGCTATATAACCCTGGAGGACCAGACAGCAGCGCCACCTAGTGGGGAGGAGGACAGGTTAACCAGCTATATTAACAGCTATATAACCCTGGAGGACCAGACAGCAGCACCACCTAGTGGGGAGGAGGACAGGTTAACCAGCTATATTAACAGCTATATAACCCTGGAGGACCAGACAGCAGCACCACCTAGTGGGGAGGAGGACAGGTTAACCAGCTATATTAACAGCTATATAACCCTGGAGGACCAGACAGCAGCACCACCTAGTGGGGAGGAGGACAGGTTAACCAGCTATATTAACAGCTATATAACCCTGGAGGACCAGACAGCAGCACCACCTAGTGGGGAGGAGGACAGGTTAACCAGCTATATTAACAGCTATATAACCCTGGAGGACCAGACAGCAGCACCACCTAGTGGGGAGGAGGACAGGTTAACCAGCTATATTAACAGCTATATAACCCTGGAGGACCAGACAGCAGCGCCACCTAGTGGGGAGGAGGACAGGTTAACCAGCTATATTAACAGCTATATAACCCTGGAGGACCAGACAGCAGCACCACCTAGTGGGGAGGAGGACAGGTTAACCAGCTATATTAACAGCTATATAACCCCGGAGGACCAGACAGCAGCACCACCTAGTGGGGAGGAGGACAGGTTAACCAGCTATATTAACCTACTAGTATATATAGACTGTGTGATGTGTGGGTCTACCTACCTTGGTGTGATGTGTTGGGTCTACCTACCTTGGTGTGATGTGTGGGTCTACCTACCTTGTATTGATCCGTCTGTGTGATGTGTGGGTCTACCTACCTTGTATTGATCAGTCTGTGTGATGTGTGGGTCTACCTACCTTGGTGTGATGTGTGGGTCTACCTACCTTGGTGTGATGTGTGGGTCTACCTACCTTGTATTGATCAGTCTGTGTGATGTGTGGGTCTACCTACCTTGGTGTGATGTGTGGGTCTACCTACCTTGGTGTGATGTGTGGGTCTACCTACCTTGGTGTGATGTGTGGGTCTACCTACCTTGTATTGATCAGTCTGTGTGATGTGTGGGTCTACCTACCTTGGTGTGATGTGTGGGTCTACCTACCTTGGTGTGATGTGTGGGTCTACCTACCTTGGTGTGATGTGTGGGTCTACCTACCTTGGTGTGATGTGTGGGTCTACCTACCTTGTATTGATCAGTCTGTGTGATGTGTGGGTCTACCTACCTTGGTGTGATGTGTGGGTCTACCTACCTTGGTGTGATGTGTGGGTCTACCTACCTTGGTGTGATGTGTGGGTCTACCTACCTTGATGTGATGTGTGGGTCTACCTACCTTGGTGTGATGTGTGGGTCTACCTACCTTGGTGTGATGTGTGGGTCTACCTACCTTGGTGTGATGTGTGGGTCTACCTACCTTGGTGTGATGTGTGGGTCTACCTACCTTGGTGTGATGTGTGGGTCTACCTACCTTGTATTGATCAGACTGTGTGATGTGTGGGTCTACCTACCTTGGTGTGATGTGTGGGTCTACCTACCTTGTATTGATCAGACTGTGTGATGTGTGGGTCTACCTACCTTGGTGTGATGTGTGGGTCTACCTACCTTGTATTGATCCGTCTGTGTGATGTGTGGGTCTACCTACCTTGTATTGATCCGTCTGTGTGATGTGTGGGTCTACCTACCTTGGTGTGATGTGTGGGTCTACCTACCTTGGTGTGATGTGTGGGTCTACCTACCTTGGTGTGATGTGTTGGGTCTACCTACCTTGGTGTGATGTGTGGGTCTACCTACCTTGGTGTGATGTGTGGGTCTACCTACCTTGGTGTGATGTGTGGGTCTCCCTACCTTGGTGTGATGTGTGGGTCTACCTACCTTGGTGTGATGTGTGGGTCTCCCTACCTTGGTGTGATGTGTGGGTCTACCTACCTTGTATTGATCAGTCTGTGTGATGTGTGGGTCTACCTACCTTGTATTTGGGCCTTTTGTATTGGTCCAGTTCGGCCTCCAGAATCTCCTCGGTGATCTGACTCTTGGTCTTAAATTTCTGATTGGCTTGATTAAAGTTCCCCTTGCTCCAATTGGTGGAATGAAAGCGTCCCTGGCCCTTATTGGAGGAATGAAAGCGTCCTTGGCCCTGATTGGCTGTGTTGTGGTCGGGCCTCTCGGCTGGGGGTGGGCGTGTCTTCCTTTCTCGTCCAAACACCACCTGGTCCCAGAGCTTTAACCACTTCAGCAAACAGCGGTTGGTGAACTACACACACACACATTACACACACACACACACAGAAATGATACACACACAGACACTGTTACACCCAGAACAGGAGTCAATATCTGGTTTTCTATTATTGATCAATTGTTCCACACACCCACGTTCCACACCCGCCACACACTCACGTTCCACACCCGCCACACACCCACGTTCCACACCCGCCACACACTCACGTTCCACACCCGCCACACACCCACATTCCACACCCGCCACACACTCACGTTCCACACCCGCCACACACCCACGTTCCACACCCGCCACACACCCACGTTCCACACCCGCCACACACTCACGTTCCACACCCACCACACACCCACGTTCCACACCCGCCACACACTCACGTTCCACACCCGCCACACACCCACGTTCCACACCCGCCACACACTCACGTTCCACACCCGCCACACACCCACGTACCACACCCACCACACACCCACGTACCACACCCGCCACACACCCACGTTCCACACACCCACGTTCCACACCCACCACACACCCACGTTCCACACACCCACGTTCCACACCCGCCACACACCCACGTTCCACACACCCACGTTCCACACCCGCCACACACCCACGTTCCACACCCGCCACACACCCACGTTCCACACCGCCACACACACTCACGTTCCACACACTCACGTTCCACACCCACCACACACACTCACGTTCCACACCTGCCACACACTCACGTTCCACACCCACCACACACACTCACGTTCCACACCTGCCACACACACTCACGTTCCACACCCACCACACACACTCACGTTCCACACCTGCCACACACTCATGTTCCACACACTCACGTTCCACACCCACCACACACTCACGTTCCACACCCACCACACACCCACGTTCCACACCCGCCACACACCCACGTTCCACACCCGCCACACACCCACGTTCCACACCCGCCACACACCCACGTTCCACACTCGCCACACACCCACGTTCCACACCCGCCACACCCACACGTTCCACACACTCACGTTCCACACACCCACGTTCCACACCCACCACACACTCACGTTCCACACACTCACGTTCCACACCTGCCACACACTCACGTTCCACACACTCACGTTCCACACACTCATGTTCCACACACCCACGTTCCACACCCGCCACACACCCACGTTCCACACCCGCCACACACCCACGTTCCACACTCACCACACACCCACGTTCCACACCCGCCACACCCACACGTTCCACACACTCACCCACCACACACTCACGTTCCACACACCCACGTTCCACACCCACCACACACTCACGTTCCACACCCACCACACACTCACGTTCCACACACTCACGTTCCACACCTGCCACACACTCACGTTCCACACCCACCACACACCCACGTTCCACACTCGCCACACACCCACGTTCCACACCCGCCACACCCACACGTTCCACACACTCACCCACCACACACTCACGTTCCACACACCCACGTTCCACACCCACCACACACTCACGTTCCACACCCACCACACACTCACGTTCCACACACTCACGTTCCACACCTGCCACACACTCACGTTCCACACAATCCCGTTCCACCCACTCCCGTTCCACACACCCACGTTCCACACCTGCCACACACTCACGTTCCACACCCACCACACACACTCACGTTCCACATCTGCCACACACTCATGTTCCACACACTCACGTTCCACACCCACCACACACTCACGTTCCACACCCACCACACACCCACGTTCCACACCCGCCACACACTCACGTTCCACACACCCACGTTCCACACCCGCCACACACCCACGTTCCACACCCGCCACACACCCACGTTCCACACTCGCCACACACCCACCACACCCACACGTTCCACACACTCACCCACCACACACCCACGTTCCACACCCACCACACACTCACGTTCCACACCCACCACACACTCACGTTCCACACACTCACGTTCCACACCCACCACCCACTCCCGTTCCAGCCACTCCCGTTCCACACCCGCCACACACCCACGTTCCACACCCGCCACACACCCACGTTCCACACTCGCCACACACCCACGTTCCACACCCGCCACACCCACACGTTCCACACACTCACCCACCACACACTCACGTTCCACACACCCACGTTCCACACCCACCACACACTCACGTTCCACACCCACCACACACTCACGTTCCATACACTCACGTTCCACACCTGCCACACACTCACGTTCCACACCCACCACACACCCACGTTCCACACTCGCCACACACCCACGTTCCACACCCGCCACACCCACACGTTCCACACACTCACCCACCACACACTCACGTTCCACACACCCACGTTCCACACCCACCACACACTCACGTTCCACACCCACCACACACTCACGTTCCACACACTCACGTTCCACACCTGCCACACACTCACGTTCCACACACTCCCGTTCCACCCACTCCCGTTCCACACACCCACGTTCCACACCTGCCACACACTCACGTTCCACACCCACCACACACACTCACGTTCCACACCTGCCACACACTCATGTTCCACACACTCACGTTCCACACCCACCACACACTCACGTTCCACACCCACCACACACCCACGTTCCACACCCGCCACACACTCACGTTCCACACACCCACGTTCCACACCCGCCACACACCCACGTTCCACACCCGCCACACACCCACGTGCCCACACTCGCCACACACCCACCACACCCACACGTTCCACACACTCACCCACCACACACCCACGTTCCACACCCACCACACACTCACGTTCCACACCCACCACACACTCACGTTCCACACACTCACGTTCCACACCCACCACCCACTCCCGTTCCAGCCACTCCCGTTCCAGCCACTCCCGTTCCTCCCACTCCCGTTCCGCCCACTCCCGTTCCGCCCACTCCCGTTCCGCCCACTCCCGTTCCGCCCACTCCCGTTCCGCCCACTCCCGTTCCGCCCACTCCCGTTCCACCCACTCCCGTTCCAGCCACTCCCGTTCCGCCCACTCCCGTTCCGCCCACTCCCGTTCCGCCCACTCCCGTTCCGCCCACTCCCGTTCCGCCCACTCCCGTTCCGCCCACTCCCGTTCCGCCCACTCCCGTTCCAGCCACTCACGTCGTCGCTGAGTAGTTCGGTGTAGTGTTGAGGAGAGAACTGATCCACCCAGAGACGAGAAGATTCCCCGTCCTCCTCCTCTCCATCCCCCTCTTCTCTCTGTCTGCCGTCCAGCTCTCCAAACTCCTCATCCACTTGACTGGACATGGTAGTGTATAATGTGTGTGTATATATATATATATATATACAGTGGGGAAAAAAGTATTTAGTCAGCCACCAATGGTCCAAGTTCTCCCACTTAAAAAGATGAGAGGCCTGTAATTTTTCATCATAGGTACACGTCAACTATGACAGACAAAATGAGGGAAAAAAATCCAGAAAATCACATTGTAGGATTTTTAATGAATTTATTTGCAAATTATGGTGGAAAATAAGTATTTGGTCACCTACAAACAAGCAAGATTTCTGGCTCTCACAGACCTGTAACTTCTTCTTTAAGAGGCTCCTCTGTCCTCCACTCGTTACCTGTATTAATGGCACCTGTTTGAACTTGTTATCAGTATAAAAGACACCTGTCCACAACCTCAAACAGTCACACTCCAAACTCCACTATGGCCAAGACCAAAGAGCTGTCAAAGGACACCAGAAACAAAATTGTAGACCTGCACCAGGCTGGGAAGACTGAATCTGCAATAGGTAAGCAGCTTGGTTTGAAGAAATCAACTGTGGGAGCAATTATTAGGAAATGGAAGACATACAAGACCACTGATAATCTCCCTCGATCTGGGGCTCCACCCAAGATCTCACCCCGTGGGGTCAAAATGATCACAAGAACGGTGAGCAAAAATCCCAGTACCACACGGGGGGACCTAGTGAATGACCTGCAGAGAGCTGGGACCAAAGCCTACCATCAGTAACACACTACGCCGCCAGGGACTCAAATCCTGCAGTGCCAGACGTGTCCCCCTGCTTAAGCCAGTACATGTCCAGGCCCGTCTGAAGTTTGCTAGAGTGCATTTGGATGATCCAGAAGAGGATTGGGAGAATGTCATATGGTCAGATGAAACCAAAATATAACTTTTTGGTAAAAACTCAACTCGTCGTGTTTGGAGGACAAAGAATGCTGAGTTGCATCCAAAGAACACCATACCTACTGTGAAGCATGGGGTGGAAACATCATGCTTTGGGGCTGTTTTTCTGCAAAGGGACCAGGACGACTGATCCGTGTAAAGGAAAGAATGAATGGGGCCATGTATCGTGAGATTTTTGAGTGAAAACCTCCTTCCATCAGCAAGGGCATTGAAGATGAAACGTGGCTGGGTCTTTCAGCATGACAATGATCCCAAACACACCGCCCGGGCAACGAAGGAGTGACTTCGTAAGAAGCATTTCTAGGTCCTGGAGTGGCCTAGCCAGTCTCCAGATCTCAACCCCATAGAAAATCTTTGGAGGGAGTTGAAAGTCCGTGTTGCCCAGCGACAGCCCCAAAACATCACTGCTCTAGAGGAGATCTGCATGGAGGAATGGGCCAAAATACCAGCAACAGTGTGTGAAAACCTTGTGAAGACTTACAGAAAACGTTTGACCTGTGTCATTGCCAACAAAGGGTATATAACAAAGTATTGAGAAACTTTTGTTATTGACTAAATACTTATTTTCCACCATAATTTGCAAATAAATTCATAAGAAATCCTACAATGTGATTTTCTGGATTTTTTTTCTTCTCAATTTGTCTGTCATAGTTGACGTGTACCTATGATGAAAATTACAGGCCTCTCATCTTTGTAAGTGGGAGAACTTGCACAATTGGTGGCTGACTAAACACTTTTTTTCCCCACTGTGTGTGTGTATATATATATATATATATATATATATATATATATATATATATATATATATATATATATATATATATATATATATAATCATGTGTGTCTATATAATGTGGGTGTATAATGTGTGTATATATAATGTGGGTGTATATAATGTGTATATAATGTGTGTGTATAATGTGGGTGTATAATGTGTGTGTATGTGTATATAATGTGTGTGTATAATGTGTGTGTATAATGTGTGTGTATAATGTGGGTGTATAATGTGGGTGTATATAATGTGTATATAATGTAGGTGTATAATGTGGGTGTATAATGTGGGTGTATAATGTGGGTGTATATAGTGTATATAATGTGGGTGTATAATGTGTATATAATGTGTGTGTATAATGTGTGTGTATAATGTGGGTGTATAATGTGTGTGTATGTGTATATAATGTGTGTGTATAATGTGTGTGTATGTGTATATAATGTGTGTGCATAATGTGGGTGTATAATGTGTATATAATGTGGGTGTATAATGTGGGTGTATATAGTGTATATAATGTGGGTGTATAATGTGTATATAATGTGTGTGTATAATGTGTGTGTATAATGTGTGTATATAATGTGTGTATATAATGTGTGTATATAATGTGTGTGTATAATGTGGGTGTATGTGTATATAATGTGTGTGTATAATGTGGGTGTATAATGTGTGTATGTGTATATAATGTGTGTGTATAATGTGTGTGTATGTGTATATAATGTGTGTGTATAATGTGGGTGTATAATGTGGGTGTATAATGTGTATATAATGTAGGTGTATAATGTGGGTGTATAATGTGGGTGTATAATGTGTATATAATGTGTGTATATAATGTGTGTGTATAATGTGGGTGTATAATGTGTGTGTACGTGTATATAATGTGTGTGTATGTGTATATAATGTGTGTGTATAATGTGTGTGTATAATGTGTATATAATGTGGGTGTATAATGTGTATATAATGTGTATATAATGTGGGTGTATAATGTGGGTGTATATAGTGTATATAATGTGGGTGTATAATGTGTATATAATGTGTGTGTATAATGTGTGTGTATAATGTGTGTGTATAATGTGTATATAATGTGTGTATATAATGTAGGTGTATAATGTGGGTGTATAATGTGGGTGTATAATGTGGGTGTATATAGTGTATATAATGTGGGTGTATAATGTGTATATAATGTGTGTATATAATGTGTGTGTATAATGTGTGTGTATAATGTGGGTGTATAATGTGTGTGTATGTGTATATAATGTGTGTGTATAATGTGTGTGTATGTGTATATAATGTGTGTGTATAATGTGTGTGCATAATGTGGGTGTATAATGTGTATATAATGTGGGTGTATAATGTGTATATAATGTGTATATAATGTGGGTGTATAATGTGGGTGTATATAGTGTATATAATGTGGGTGTATAATGTGTATATAATGTGTGTGTATAATGTGTGTGTATAATGTGTGTATATAATGTGTGTATATAATGTGTGTATATAATGTGTGTGTATAATGTGGGTGTATAATGTGTGTATGTGTATATAATGTGTGTGTATAATGTGTGTGTATGTGTATATAATGTGTGTGTATAATGTGTGTGTATGTGTATATAATGTGTGTGTATAATGTGTGTGTATAATGTGGGTGTATAATGTGGGTGTATAATGTGTATATAATGTAGGTGTATAATGTGGGTGTATAATGTGGGTGTATAATGTGTATATAATGTGTGTATATAATGTGTGTGTATAATGTGGGTGTATAATGTGTGTGTACGTGTATATAATGTGTGTGTATAATGTGTGTGTATGTGTATATAATGTGTGTGTATAATGTGTATATAATGTGGGTGTATAATGTGTATATAATGTGTATATAATGTGGGTGTATAATGTGGGTGTATATAGTGTATATAATGTGGGTGTATAATGTGTATATAATGTGTGTGTATAATGTGTGTGTATAATGTGTATATAATGTGTGTATATAATGTGTGTGTATAATGTGGGTGTATAATGTGTGTGTATGTGTATATAATGTGTGTGTATAATGTGTGTGTATAATGTGTGTGTATAATGTGTGTGTATGTGTATATAATGTGGGTGTATAATGTGGGTGTATAATGTGTATATAATGTGTATATAATGTAGGTGTATAATGTGGGTGTATAATGTGGGTGTATATAGTGTATATAATGTGGGTGTATAATGTGTATATAATGTGTGTATATAATGTGGGTGTATAATGTGGGTGTATGTGTATATAATGTGTGTGTATAATGTGTGTGTATGTGTATATAATGTGTGTGTATAATGTGTGTGTATAATGTGTATATAATGTGGGTGTATAATGTGTATATAATGTGTATGTATAATGTGGGTGTATAATGTGGGTGTATATAGTGTATATAATGTGGGTGTATAATGTGTATATAATGTGTGTGTATAATGTGTGTATATAATGTGTGTATATAATGTGTGTATATAATGTGTGTGTATAATGTGGGTGTATAATGTGGGTGTATAATGTGTGTGTATGTGTATATAATGTGTGTGTATATAATGTGGGTGTATAATGTGGGTGTATAATGTGTGTGTATAATGTGGGTGTATAATGTGGGTGTATAATGTGGGTGTATAATGTGGGTGTATAATGTGGGTGTATGTGTATATAATGTGTGTGTATAATGTGTGTGTATAATGTGTATATAATGTGGGTGTATAATGTGTATATAATGTGGGTGTATAATGTGTATATAATGTGGGTGTATAATGTGGGTGTATAATGTGTATATAATGTGGGTGTATAATGTGTGTATAATGTGGGTGTATAATGTGTATATAATGTGTGTATATAATGTGGGAACATAATGTGTATATAATGTGGGTGTATAATGTGTATATAATGTGGGTGTATAATGTGGGTGTATAATGTGGGTGTATAATGTGTATATAATGTGGGTGTATAATGTGGGTGTATAATGTGTATATACCTGTTGAGTAACTCTGTTAGGCGCTGAGATTCCTCCAACACCTGGCGATGACGCTGCAGAAAGAGTCAGTTCATTACATCAGTCAGGTCATTACATATATTACATTAGGAAAACATGTCTAGACTTTCAGAAACAGTCAGGTCATTACATTAGGAAAACACGTCTAGACTTTCAGAAACAGTCAGGTCATTACATTAGGAAAACACGTCTAGACTTTCAGAAACAGTCAGGTCATTACATTAGGAAAACACGTCTAGACTTTCAGAAACAGTCAGGTCATTACATTAGGAAAACATGTCTAGAATTTCAGAAACAGTCAGGTCATTACATTAGGAAAACACGTCTAGACTTTCAGAAACAGTCAGGTCATTACATTAGGAAAACACGTCTAGACTTTCAGAAACAGTCAGGTCATTACATTAGGAAAACACGTCTAGACTTTTCAGAAACAGTCAGGTCATTACATTAGGAAAACACGTCTAGACTTTCAGAAACAGTCAGGTCATTACATTAGGAAAACACGTCTAGACTTTCAGAAACAGTCAGCTCATTACATTAGGAAAACACGTCTAGACTTTCAGAAACAGTCAGCTCATTACATTAGGAAAACATGTCTAGACTTTCAGAAACAGTCATTACATTAGGAAAACATGTCTAGACTTTCAGAAACAGTCATTACATTAGGAAAACACGTCTAGACTTTCAGAAACAGTCATTACATTAGGAAAACATGTCTAGACTTTCAGAAACAGTCATTACATTAGGAAAACATGTCTAGACTTTCAGAAACAGTCATTACATTAGGAAAACATGTCTAGACTTTCAGAAACAGTCATTACATTAGGAAAACATGTCTAGACTTTCAGAAACAGTCAGGTCATTACATTAGGAAAACATGTCTAGAATTTCAGAAACAGTCAGGTCATTGCATTAGGAAAACACGTCTAGACTTTCAGAAACAGTCAGGTCATTACATTAGGAAAACACGTCTAGACTTTCAGAAACAGTCAGGTCATTACATTAGGAAAACACGTCTAGACTTTCAGAAACAGTCAGGTCATTACATTAGGAAAACACGTCTAGACTTTCAGAAACAGTCAGGTCATTACATTAGGAAAACACGTCTAGACTTTCAGAAACAGTCAGGTCATTACATTAGGAAAACACGTCTAGACTTTCAGAAACAGTCAGGTCATTACATTAGGAAAACACGTCTAGACTTTCAGAAACAGTCAGGTCATTACATTAGGAAAACATGTCTAGACTTTCAGAAACAGTCAGGTCATTACATTAGGAAAACACGTCTAGACTTTCAGAAACAGTCAGGTCATTACATTAGGAAAACACGTCTAGAATTTCAGAAACAGTCAGGTCATTACATTAGGAAAACACGTCTAGACTTTCAGAAACAGTCAGGTCATTACATTAGGAAAACACGTCTAGACTTTCAGAAACAGTCAGGTCATTACATTAGGAAAACACGTCTAGACTTTCAGAAACAGTCAGGTCATTACATTAGGAAAACACGTCTAGACTTTCAGAAACAGTCAGTTCATTACATTAGGAAAACACGTCTAGACTTTCAGAAACAGTCAGGTCATTACATTAGGAAAACACGTCTAGACTTTCAGAAACAGTCAGGTCATTACATTAGGAAAACACGTCTAGACTTTCAGAAACAGTCAGGTCATTACATTAGGAAAACACGTCTAGACTTTCAGAAACAGTCAGGTCATTACATTAGGAAAACACGTCTAGACTTTCAGAAACAGTCAGGTCATTACATTAGGAAAACACGTCTAGACTTTCAGAAACAGTCAGGTCATTACATTAGGAAAACACGTCTAGACTTTCAGAAACAGTCAGGTCATTACATTAGGAAAACATGTCTAGAATTTCAGAAACAGTCAGGTCATTGCATTAGGAAAACACGTCTAGACTTTCCAGAAACAGTCAGGTCATTACATTAGGAAAACACGTCTAGACTTTCCAGAAACAGTCAGGTCATTACATTAGGAAAACACGTCTAGACTTTCAGAAACAGTCAGGTCATTACATTAGGAAAACACGTCTAGACTTTCAGAAACAGTCAGGTCATTACATTAGGAAAACACGTCTAGACTTTCAGAAACAGTCAGGTCATTACATTAGGAAAACACGTCTAGACTTTCAGAAACAGTCAGGTCATTACATTAGGAAAACACGTCTAGACTTTCAGAAACAGTCAGGTCATTACATTAGGAAAACATGTCTAGACTTTCAGAAACAGTCAGGTCATTACATTAGGAAAACACGTCTAGACTTTCAGAAACAGTCAGGTCATTACATTAGGAAACACGTCTAGAATTTCAGAAACAGTCAGGTCATTACATTAGGAAAACACGTCTAGACTTTCAGAAACAGTCAGGTCATTACATTAGGAAAACACGTCTAGACTTTCAGAAACAGTCAGGTCATTACATTAGGAAAACACGTCTAGACTTTCAGAAACAGTCAGGTCATTACATTAGGAAAACACGTCTAGACTTTCAGAAACAGTCAGTTCATTACATTAGGAAAACACGTCTAGACTTTCAGAAACAGTCAGGTCATTACATTAGGAAAACACGTCTAGACTTTCAGAAACAGTCAGGTCATTACATTAGGAAAACACGTCTAGACTTTCAGAAACAGTCAGGTCATTACATTAGGAAAACACGTCTAGACTTTCAGAAACAGTCAGGTCATTACATTAGGAAAACACGTCTAGACTTTCAGAAACAGTCAGGTCATTACATTAGGAAAACACGTCTAGACTTTCAGAAACAGTCAGGTCATTACATTAGGAAAACACGTCTAGACTTTCAGAAACAGTCAGCTCATTACATTAGGAAAACACGTCTAGACTTTCAGAAACAGTCAGGTCATTACATTAGGAAAACACGTCTAGACTTTCAGAAACAGTCAGGTCATTACATTAGGAAAACATGTCTAGACTTTCAGAAACAGTCAGCTCATTACATTAGGAAAACATGTCTAGAAGCGTGTGTCTGTCTGTGTGTGTGGACGTGTCTGTGTGTGGACGTGTCTGTGTGTCTGTGGACGTGTCTGTGTGTGTGTGTGTGTGTGGACGTGTCTGTGTGTGTGTGTGTGTGGACGTGTCTGTGTGTGTGTGTGTGTGATGGTATGTGTGTGTGTGTGTGTGTGTGTGTGTGTGTGTGGACGTGTGTGTGGACGTGTCTGTGTGTGTGTGTGATGGTATGTGTGTGTGATGGTATGTGTGTGTGTGTGTGTGTGTGTGTGTGTGTGTGTGTGTGTGTGTGTGTGTGTGTGTCTGTGTGTGTGTGTGTTGGGTGTTTGGGTGTTTGGGTGTTGGGGTGTTGGGGTGTTGGGGTGTTAGGGTTAGGGTTTGGGTGTTTGGGTTGGGGTGTTGGGGTTAGTGTTTGGGTGTTTGGGTGTGCACTCACCTTCTCTGCCACTTCTTCTCTCAGCACCTCGATGGGAACAGCCAGCAAACCCAATGCATTATGGGAGCTACGCAGAGCACTGGGGTCCACAGCCTAGAAGAGAGTAAATAATGAAGCCCAGAGAGAGAGAGGTGGAGCTGGATCAGATGAAGCTCAGTGATTGGCTGATAGCTCACCTTTCCCCTCAGGTCGTCTGTCTGTCGGAGGTAGATGCGGTTTCCTGTCTGGTCCGTCACGCTAATGTATCCCCCCTCGGCCGGGGGGCGCTTCAGAGCGTGACACGGTGTTGCCGTGGTAACTCTCCTAGGAGACTCCTGGATGTCTGTGAAGCCACTGATGTCCAAGATCACTGGGACTAGCTGGGGTCTATATACACACACACACACACACACACACAACACACACACACACACACACAATAATTGACACTTGTTGGAAACAAAAGAGATGGACTCCACCCAAACCATCAAGACTGGACCCTTTATTTATATTTCAAGGCCACGTTAAGATATTGACTCAGCGACCGACCAAGCCCAGCTCAGGTAAACCCTCCCGTCCTCTCTAAGTGTTATCATCTGCTAAATGGCATATTATATTATATTATATTATATTATATTATATATTATATAGATATTGACTCAGAGACCGACCAAGCCCAGCTCAGGTAAACCCTCCCGTCCTCTCTAAGTGTTATCATCTGCTAAATGGCATATTATATTATATTATATATTATTATATATTATATAGATATTGACTCAGAGACCGACCAAGCCCAGCTCAGGTAAACCCTCCCGTCCTCTCTAAGTGTTATCATCTGCTAAATGGCATATTATATTATATTATATTATATTATATTATATATTATATAGATATTGACTCAGAGACCGACCAAGCCCAGCTCAGGTAAACCCTCCCGTCCTCTCTAAGTGTTATCATCTGCTAAATGGCATATTATATTATATTATATTATATATTATATAGATATTGACTCGGAGACCGACCAAGCCCAGCTCAGGTAAACCCTCCCGTCCTCTCTAAGTGTTATCATCTGCTAAATGGCATATTATATTATATTATATTATATATTATATAGATATTGACTCGGAGACCGACCAAGCCCAGCTCAGGTAAACCCTCCCGTCCTCTCTAAGTGTTATCATCTGCTAAATGGCATATTATATTATATTATTATATATTATATAGATATTGACTCAGAGACCGACCAAGCCCAGCTCAGGTAAACCCTCCCGTCCTCTCTAAGGGTTATCATCTAACCCCCGGCAGTATAACTGTGGTCCTCTGTAGCTCAGCTGGTAGAGCACGGCGCTTGTAACGCCGGGGGTAGTGGGTTCGATTCTTTGGATAAAAGCGTCTGCTAAATGGCATATTATATTATATTATATTATATATTATATAGATATTGACACAGAGACCGACCAAGCCCAGCTCAGGTAAACCCTCCCGTCCCATCCAGGGTGATTATGGTGCTGGTCAGCTGGTTCCAACAACACCAGGACCAGCTGAGGGTTAAACACACAGGTTCTAGATGTGGTACTAATGGGTTATTATGGTGCTGGTCAGCTGGTTCCAACACCACCAGGACCAGCTGAGGGTTAAACACACAGGTTCTAGATGTGGTACTAATGGGTTATTATGGTGCTGGTCAGCTGGTTCCAACACCACCAGGACCAGCTGAGGGTTAAACACACAGGTTCTAGATGTGGTACTAATGGGTTATTATGGTGCTGGTCAGCTGGTTCCAACACCACCAGGACCAGCTGAGGGTTAAACACACAGGTTCTAGATGTGGTACTAATGGGTTATTATGGCGCTGGTCAGCTGGTTCCAACACCACCAGGACCAGCTGAGGGTTAAACACACAGGTTCTAGATGTGGTACTAATGGGTTATTATGGTGCTGGTCAGCTGGTTCCAACACCACCAGGACCAGCTGAGGGTTAAACACACAGGTTCTAGATGTGGTACTAATGGGTTATTATGGTGCTGGTCAGCTGGTTCCAACACCACCAGCTGAGGGTTAAACACACAGGTTCTAGATGTGGTACTAATGGGTTATTATGGTGCTGGTCAGCTGGTTCCAACACCACCAGGACCAGCTGAGGGTTAAACACACAGGTTCTAGATGTGGTACTAATGGGTTATTATGGTGCTGGTCAGCTGGTTCCAACACCACCAGGACCAGCTGAGGGTTAAACACACAGGTTCTAGATGTGGTACTAATGGGTTATTATGGTGCTGGTCAGCTGGTTCCAACACCACCAGCTGAGGGTTAAACACACAGGTTCTAGATGTGGTACTAATGGGTTATTATGGTGCTGGTCAGCTGGTTCCAACACCACCAGGACCAGCTGAGGGTTAAACACACAGGTTCTAGATGTGGTACTAATGGGTTATTATGGTGCTGGTCAGCTGGTTCCAACACCACCAGGACCAGCTGAGGGTTAAACACACAGGTTCTAGATGTGGTACTAATGGGTTATTATGGTGCTGGTCAGCTGGTTCCAACACCACCAGGACCAGCTGAGGGTTAAACACACAGGTTCTAGATGTGGTACTAATGGGTTATTATGGTGCTGGTCAGCTGGTTCCAACACCACCAGGACCAGCTGAGGGTTAAACACACAGGTTCTAGATGTGGTACTAATGGGTTATTATGGTGCTGGTCAGCTGGTTCCAACACCACCAGGACCAGCTGAGGGTTAAACACACAGGTTCTAGATGTGGTACTAATGGGTTATTATGGTGCTGGTCAGCTGGTTCCAACACCACCAGGACCAGCTGAGGGTTAAACACACAGGTTCTAGATGTGGTACTAATGGGTTATTATGGTGCTGGTCAGCTGGTTCCAACACCACCAGGACCAGCTGAGGGTTAAACACACAGGTTCTAGATGTGGTACTAATGGGTTATTATGGTGCTGGTCAGCTGGTTCCAACACCACCAGGACCAGCTGAGGGTTAAACACACAGGTTCTAGATGTGGTACTAATGGGTTATTATGGTGCTGGTCAGCTGGTTCCAACACCACCAGGACCAGCTGAGGGTTAAACACACAGGTTCTAGATGTGGTACTAATGGGTTATTATGGTGCTGGTCAGCTGGTTCCAACACCACCAGGACCAGCTGAGGGTTAAACACACAGGTTCTAGATGTGGTACTAATGGGTTATTATGGCGCTGGTCAGCTGGTTCCAGGACCACCAGGACCAGCTGAGGGTTAAACACACAGGTTCTAGATGTGGTACTAATGGGTTATTATGGTGCTGGTCAGCTGGTTCCAGGACCACCAGGACCAGCTGAGGGTTAAACACACAGGTTCTAGATGTGGTACTAATGGGTTATTATGGTGCTGGTCAGCTGGTTCCAACACCACCAGGACCAGCTGAGGGTTAAACACACAGGTTCTAGATGTGGTACTAATGGGTTATTATGGTGCTGGTCAGCTGGTTCCAACACCACCAGGACCAGCTGGGGGTTAAACACACAGGTTCTAGATGTGGTACTAATGGGTTATTATGGTGCTGGTCAGCTGGTTCCAACACCACCAGGACCAGCTGAGGGTTAAACACACAGGTTCTAGATGTGGTACTAATGGGTTATTATGGTGCTGGTCAGCTGGTTCCAACACCACCAGGACCAGCTGAGGGTTAAACACACAGGTTCTAGATGTGGTACTAATGGGTTATTATGGTGCTGGTCAGCTGGTTCCAACACCACCAGGACCAGCTGAGGGTTAAACACACAGGTTCTAGATGTGGTACTAATGGGTTATTATGGTGCTGGTCAGCTGGTTCCAACACCACCAGGACCAGCTGAGGGTTAAACACACAGGTTCTAGATGTGGTACTAATGGGTTATTATGGTGCTGGTCAGCTGGTTCCAACACCACCAGGACCAGCTGGGGGTTAAACACACAGGTTCTAGATGTGGTACTAATGGGTTATTATGGTGCTGGTCAGCTGGTTCCAACACCACCAGGACCAGCTGAGGGTTAAACACACAGGTTCTAGATGTGGTACTAATGGGTTATTATGGTGCTGGTCAGCTGGTTCCAACACCACCAGGACCAGCTGAGGGTTAAACACACAGGTTCTAGATGTGGTACTAATGGGTTATTATGGTGCTGGTCAGCTGGTTCCAACACCACCAGGACCAGCTGAGGGTTAAACACACAGGTTCTAGATGTGGTACTAATGGGTTATTATGGTGCTGGTCAGCTGGTTCCAACACCACCAGGACCAGCTGAGGGTTAAACACACAGGTTCTAGATGTGGTACTAATGGGTTATTATGGTGCTGGTCCAGTATGACCTATGACCCTACCTGCTGCTCGGGGGTCGATGGAACTGCTCTGGAGACGACGGGGGGGTGATGTCATCAACCGGAGACACCTCAAACAGCTTCTTAGCCACATCCTGCCTCGGACGCTTAGCCTTGGGAGCTACGCACATATAGACACACATATATCAATGACAAGAGACTCTCTCTCTCTCTCTCTCTCTCTCATATATATCAATGACAAGAGACACCACAGTACTCTCTCTCTCATATACACATATATATCAATGACAAGAGACTCTCTCTCTCTCTCTCATATACACATATATCAATGACAAGAGACACCACAGTGTTCTCTCTCTCTCTCTCTCTCATATACACATATATCAATGACAAGAGACACCACAGTTCTCTCTCTCTCTCTCTCTCTCTCTCTCTCTCTCTCTCTCTCTCTCTCTCTCTCTCTCTCTCTCTCTCTCTCTCTCTCTCTCTCTCTCTCTCTCTCTCTCTCTCTCTCTCTCTCTCTCTCTCTCTCTCTCAAACAGCAGAGAAGAGGGAGGAGCTACTCACTGATTGGCTCGTCCGCCAGCAGGTGTTCTATGTCCTCTCCGTCACACGCCACAGACGGGCCTTCCAATTGGCCGAGGCTCCGTTCTGACGACGCCTGTGATTGGCTCCTGAGTGGCTGGTCACCAGCGGTGATGGCTTCCTGGAACGACTGAGGCTTCTGCTTCCGGAGCTCTGACCGTTTAGTGGGAGGGGCTGGATCAACAGACCACACACACACACACACACACACACACACACACACACACACACACAGAGACAGACATCAGAAGTGTGCAGCCAACAGTATTTTTCAGTGACAACACTTTCCTGGCGTCCTTCATCCATTACACCCAGGTGTTAGGAGACGCAGTTAGCTGATTAGCACAGGTGGTCACCTCAGTCTTCTGGCCGTGTGGGAACCTTAGGAGACGCAGTTAGCTGATTAGCAGGTGGTCACCTCAGTCTTCTGGAGATATGGCCGTGTGGGGACCTTAAGCTTATAAAAAGGTGTGTAGGAATATCAATTCTCACTGATATGAAAAAGGTCCTTCTGTTTTCCAAAACTGTACCGCAAGCAATGTGTGTTAACGTTCAGAGCGTCAGGGTTCTTAACCCAGTGAGTCCCGCGGCGACCCCCGGCGCAATTTGGACTTTAAACCCTTTAAAACATTGTGTGTGTTGGAACAACAGACTTCTGTACCATTGGATTCATCTACTCCTTCAGCATCCGTTGGTCCCGTTAGTCTGTGTGATTAACGGTGGCTGAGACTTCTGTCCCATTGGATCCATCTACTCCTTCAGCATCCGTTGGTCCCGTTAGTCTGTGTGATTAACGGTGGCTGAGACTTCTGTCCCATTGGATCCATCTACTCCTTCAGCATCCGTTGGTCCCGTTAGTCTGTGTGATTAACGGTGGCTGAGACTTCTGTCCCATTGGATCCATCTACTCCTTCAGCATCCGTTGGTCCCGTTAGTCTGTGTGATTAACGGTGGCTGAGACTTCTGTCCCATTGGATCCATCTACTCCTTCAGCATCCGTTGGTCCCGTTAGTCTGTGTGATTAACGGTGGCTGAGACTTCTGTCCCATTGGATCCATCTACTCCTTCAGCATCCGTTGGTCCCGTTAGTCTGTGTGATTAACGGTGGCTGAGACTTCTGTCCCATTGGATCCATCTACTCCTTCAGCATCCGTTGGTCCCGTTAGTCTGTGTGATTAACGGTAGCTGAGACTTCTGTCCCATTGGATCCATCTACTCCTTCAGCATCCGTTGGTCCCGTTAGTCTGTGTGATTAACGGTGGCTGAGACTTCTGTACCATTGGATCCATCTACTCCTTCAGCATCCGTTGGTCCCGTTAGTCTGTGTGATTAACGGTGGCTGAGACTTCTGTACCATTGGATCCATCTACTCCTTCAGCATCCGTTGGTCCCGTTAGTCTGTGTGATTAACGGTGGCTGAGACTTCTGTACCATTGGATCCATCTACTCCTTCAGCATCCGTTGGTCCCGTTAGTCTGTGTGATTAACGGTGGCTGAGACTTCTGTACCATTGGATCCATCTACTCCTTCAGCATCCGTTGGTCCCGTTAGTCTGTGTGATTAACGGTGGCTGAGACTTCTGTACCATTGGATCCATCTACTCCTTCAGCATCCGTTGGTCCCGTTAGTCTGTGTGATTAACGGTGGCTGAGACTTCTGTACCATTGGATCCATCTACTCCTTCAGCATCCGTTGGTCCCGTTAGTCTGTGTGATTAACGGTGGCTGAGACTTCTGTCCCATTGGATCCATCTACTCCTTCAGCATCCGTTGGTCCCGTTAGTCTGTGTGATTAACGGTGGCTGAGACTTCTGTCCCATTGGATCCATCTACTCCTTCAGCATCCGTTGGTCCCGTTAGTCTGTGTGATTAAGCTGAGACTTCTGTACCATTGGATTCATCTACTCCTTCAGCATCCGTTGGTCCCGTTAGTCTGTGTGATTAACGGTGGCTGAGACTTCTGTCCCATTGGATCCATCTACTCCTTCAGCATCCGTTGGTCCCGTTAGTCTGTGTGAATAACAGTGGCTGAGCTGGGGCGGCGTTTGGGAGACAACGGTGGTTCTTGAAGGGACCCGGGGAAACTGTAGACTCTGAATGGTTTCAGTTACAAACTATTAAAAGCCATCTATGAAAAGCTGAGACTCCCACAAAAATGCACGTTTTGACGTCTCCATGTTTACCTCTATGACATTCACAAGCTACACAAGAGTCATTAGAAGGTAAAGAGTTATTCTACATAGAAGACAGGAAATCCCAGGACATAGTGTGACACTCTGGCTCTAGGACTTTTGTATGTGAGCTAGAGTGTATGTTGTTTTGTTGGGGATTTGGGTGTTTTTCTATGTTGGTAGTTCTGTCGGGTGTATTTCTATGTTTGCAGGTCTGTGGGTTGTTTTTCTAGGTGGTTGTATGTTGTAGTCAATGACTCCCAATCGGAGGTAACGAGTGTCAGCTGTCGGCTCGTTATCTCTGATTGGGAGCCATATTTAAACTGTCAGTTTTCACCTTTGTTTTGTGGGTTATTGTTCCTGTTCCAGTGTTCCATGTTTCTGTCAGTGTTACAGAGGACTTCACTATCGTCATTTGTTGTTTTTTCGTGGTTGCTTTATGAAATAAAGTCATTATGTTCACTCCACGCGCTGCGTATTGGTCCGCTCCTTTAGACGATCGTGACAGAATAACCCACCAAAAAAGGACCAAGCAGCGCGTCCAGGAGCAAAGGGTCTGGACATGGGAGGAACTGTTGGACGGTAAAGGGTCCTGGACGTGGGAAGAAATCCTGGACGGCATGGATCGCCGTCCATGGAGCGAAACAGAGGAGAGGCGACGGAGAGAGGAGCAACGGGCGTCGGCAGAGCCAACGTCGGAAGGACGAGAGGCAACCCCCAAGAAATTTTTTGGGGGGGGCACATGGCTTGGGCGACGGAGCAGCAGGAGGCTGCCACAAGGCAGAGTCAGAGGGCTGCCAGGTTAAGGGGGCTGACGGAGGCAGAGAAGGGACGGATTCAGTGGGCTACCAGGTCAAGGGGGCTACTGGGTAAAGCAGGGAAGGAAGGTGTTGAGGCACGGCGTGAGGTACTGGGGTTGTGTAACCAGTTCGGTCCGGCCCGTTCCTAGTCCCGAGGTGCAGCCAGTAGTGTGTGTTCCCGTGACGGTACGGCCTGTTCCGGTCCCTCGCACTAAGTGTAAGGTGCGCGTCGCCAGCCCGGTTCGGCCTGTTCCTGCCATACGCACCAAGTATGCGGTGCGCGTCGCCAGCTCAGCCCGGCCTGTTCCTACTCCACGCACCAGGGATACGGTGCGCTTCGCCAGCCCAGCCCGGCCTGTTCCTACTCCACGCACCAGGGATACGGTGCGCTTCGCCAGCCCAGCCCGGCCTGTTCCTACTCCACGCACCAGGGGATACGGTGCGCTCGCCAGCCCGGCCCGGCCTGTTCCGGCCACTCGCACCAGGGATACGGTGCGCGTCGCCAGCCCCGCCCGGCCTGTTCCTGCTCTCCGCACTAGGCGTGAGGTGAGTCCCCTGGGTCCAGCATGCCCTGTTCCGGCTCCCCGCACTAGGCGTTATGGGAGTCCCCAGGGTCCAGCATGCCCTGTTCCGACTCCCGCACTAGCCCTGAGATGCGTGTCCTCAGCCCGGTACCTCCAGTTCCGGCACCACGCATCAGGCCTACGGTGCGTCCCCAGGGTCCAGCATGCCCTGTTGCTTCTCCCCGCACTAGCCCTGAGATGCGTGTCCTCAGCCCGGTACCTCCTGTTCCGGCACCACGCACCAGGCCTACGATGCGCCTCAGACGGCCAGAGTCTGCCATCTGCCCAACGGGGCCTGAACTGCCCGTCTGCCCTAAGCCTGCAAAGCCGCCCGTCTGCCATGAGCCATCAGAGCCGTCCGCCAGACCGGAGCCGCTAGAGCCTTCCGTCAGACAGGATCAGCCAGAGCCTTCTGCCAGACAGGATCAGCCAGAGCCTTCTGCCAGACAGGATCAGCCAGAGCCTTCTGCCAGACAGGATCAGCCAGAGCCTTCTGCCAGACAGGATCAGCCAGAGCCTTCTGCCAGACAGGATCAGCCAGAGCCTTCCGCCAGACAGGATCAGCCAGATCCGTCAGTCGGCCATGAGCAGCCAGATCCGTCAGCCAGCCATGAGCAGCCAGATCCGTCAGCCAGCCATGAGCAGCCAGATCCGTCCAGCCAGCCATGAGCAGCCAGATCCGTCAGCCAGCCATGAGCAGCCAGATCCGTCAGCCAGCCATGAGCAGCCAGATCCGTCAGCCAGCCATGAGCAGCCAGATCCGTCAGCCAGCCATGAGCAGCCAGATCCGTCAGTCAGCCATGAGCAGCCAGATCCGTCAGCCAGCCATGAGCCGTCCAGCCAGGATCCGCCAGAGCCGTCCAGCCGGGATCCGCCAGAGCCGCCCAGCCAGGGATCCGCCAGCCAGCCAGGATCCGCCAGAGCCAGCCAGCCAGGATCCGCCATTTAGTCAGGTGCTGCCCCTTAGCTCGGTGTTGCTCCTTATCCTGGTGCTGTCCCTTATCCTGGTGCTGTCCCTTAGCCCGGTACTGCCCCTTAGTCCGGTACTGCTCCGTAGTCCGGTGCTGCCCCTTGGTCCCGGTGCTGCCCCTTAGCCCGGTGCTGCCCCTTAGCCCGGTACTGCCCCGTAGTCCGGTGCTGCCCCCTTAGCCCGGTGCTGCCCCCTTGTTCCGGTGCTGCCCCTTATACCGGTGCTGCCCCTTATCCCGGTGCTGCCCCTTAGGCCGATGCTGCCCCTTAGTCCGGTGTTGCCCCTTAGTCCAGGTGGGGTTAGTTGGAGGGTGGTCATTGGGAGGAGGCTACCGAAGCAGGTTGTGACTGTGGTGGGGTGGGGATCACGACCGGGGCCAGAGCCGCCACCGTGGACAGACGCCCACCCAGACCCTCCCTAGTCCTGATGTTGGTGCGCCCGGAGTTCGCACCTTTAGGGGGTACTGTGACACTCTGGCTCTAGGACTTTTGTATGTGAGCTAGAGTGTATGTTGTTTTGTTGGGGATTTGGGTGTTTTTCTATGTTGGTAGTTCTGTCGGGTGTATTTCTATGTTTGCAGGTCTGTGGGTTGTTTTTCTAGGTGGTTGTATGTTGTAGTCAATGACTCCCAATCGGAGGTAACGAGTGTCAGCTGTCGGCTCGTTATCTCTGATTGGGAGCCATATTTAAACTGTCAGTTTTCACCTTTGTTTTGTGGGTTATTGTTCCTGTTCCAGTGTTCCATGTTTCTGTCAGTGTTACAGAGGACTTCACTATCGTCATTTGTTGTTTTTTCGTGGTTGCTTTATGAAATAAAGTCATTATGTTCACTCCACGCGCTGCGTATTGGTCCGCTCCTTTAGACGATCGTGACACATAGTGTCTATAATACTGAGTCATTAGAAGGTAAGGGGTCCTTCTACATAGAAGACAGGAAATCCCAGGACATAGTGTCTATAATACTGAGTCATTAGGAGGTAAGGGGTCCTTCTACATAGAAGACAGGAAATCCCAGGACATAGTGTCTATAATACTGAGTCATTAGAAGGTAAGGGGTCCTTCTACATAGAAGACAGGAAATCCCAGGACATAGTGTCTATAATACTGAGTCATTAGGAGGTAAGGGGTCCTTCTACATAGAAGACAGGAAATCCCAGGACATAGTGTCTATAATACTGAGTCATTAGAAGGTAAGGGGTCCTTCTATATAGAAGACAGGAAATCCCAGGACATAGTGTCTATAATACTGAGTCATTAGAAGGTAAGGGGTCCTTCTATATAGAAGACAGGAAATCCCAGGACATAGTGTCTATAATACTGTGATAAGCTCACAGTTGCCGTCACAAACTCCATCCAGTTGTCACTGACTAGTAGGATATTCATTTCCCTCTATATATCTATGTATTTGGCTCTTTCTATAAATAAAAAAAGGGGACAATGTGTGACATCAGGGTTAACATTTCAAAATGGTTTGATAAACATTTAAATATGATTTTCTTGCAGCTTCACGTGTAGTTAGAGTCTAGATGGGCTCTAGATGGACTCTCACCTTCTTATCCCATTGGATAAGAAGGTGAGAGGGGAGGGACCTTCCCTCCTCTCCTCCAATGAGCTTTGAGAGGGAGGGGCTGAATGGAGGAAACAAGGGGACAATCTCAACTGCATTTCCTTCATTCCTCACGTCCTCTCTCCTCCTTCTCAAAACCCATTGGATAAGAAGGTGAGAAGGGAGGGACCTCTGACCTTCTCATCCAATGGGTTGAGAAGGACACGAGGAGAGCGGATGCAACCAATCAAGGAAATGCAGTTGAGGACAGAGAAAGTATTTGACAGCTATGGAAAAGTAAAAAACAGTGCCAGACTTGACTGACATAATAACCATGGCCTGTCCAGAAATAACCCCTACTGCCCAGAGAGCAATCAGATCACATTATATTGGTCACATGCACCGAGTAAAACAGGTGTAGACCTTACCGTGAAATAATTATTTACAAGCCCTTAACCAACAATGCAGTTCAAGAAATAACAATAAAATAACAATAACGAGGGTAATAAAAAAAATATATATATATTTTTTTAAATAGACAAAAATAATAATAATTAATATAGAAATTAATAAAAACATATTAATGACAATATAACTAAAAAAATAAAAAACACAAGTGAAAAATATTTTTTAAAATGACAATTTAAAAAAATAAAAAATAACGAGGGTATATAAAAGGGGGTACAGGTTAGTCGAGGTAATTTGTACATGTAGGTAGGGGTAAAGTGACTGGGGGGGGGGGGAATCAATGTATATTGTCCGGGTGGCCATTTGATTAGCTGTTCAGCAGACTTATTGTTTGGGGGTAGAAGCTGTTCAGGAGTCTTTTGGTCCTAGACTTGGCGCTCCGATACCGCTTGCCGTGCGGTAGCAGAGAGAACAGTCTATGACTTGGGTGACTGGAGTCTTTGATCATTTTTAGGGCCTTCCTCTGACACCGCCTGGTATAGAGGTCCTGGATGGCAGGAAGCTTGGCCCCAGTGATGTACTGGGCCGTACGCACTACCCTCTGTAGCACCTTACGGTCGGATGCCGAGCTGTTGCCATACTAGGCAGTGATGCAACCGGTCAGAATGCTCTCGATGGTGCAGCTGTAAAACTTTGAGGATCTGGGGACCCATGTCAAATCTTTTCAGTCTCCTGAGGGGGAATAGGCTTTGTCATGTCCTCTTCACGACTGTCTTGGTGTGTTTGGACCATGATAGTTTGTTGGTGATGTGGACACCAAGGAACTTGAAACTCTTGACACGCTCCACTACAGCCCCGTCGATGTTAATGGGGGACGTGTTCGGCCCTCCTTTTCCTGTAGTCCACGATCATCTCCTTTGTCTTGCTCACATTGAGGGAGAGGCTGTTGTCCTGGCACGACACTGCCAGGTCTCTGACCTCCTCCCTATAGGCTGTCTCATCGTTGTCGGTGATCAGGCCTACCACTGTTGTGTCGTCGGCAAACTTAATGATGGTGTTGGAGTCGTGCCTGGCCATGCAGTCGTGGGTGAACAGGGAGTACAGGAGGGGACTAAGCATGCACCCCTGAGGGGCCCCCGTGTTGAGGATCAGCGTGGCAGATGTGTTACCTACCCTTACCACCTGGGGGCGGCCAGTCAGGAAGTCCAGGATCAAGTTGCAGAGAGAGGTGTTTAGTCCCAGGGTCCTTAGCTTAGTGATGAGCTTTGTGGGCACTATGGTGTTGAATGCTGAGCTGTAGTCAATGAATAGCATTCTCACGTAGGTGTTTCTCTTTTCCAGGTGGGAAAGGGCAGTGTGGAGTGCAATTGAGATTGCGTCATCTGTGGATCTGTTGGTGCGGTATGCGAATTGGAGTGGGTCTAGGGTTTCCGGGATGATGGTATTGATGTGAGCCATGACCAGCCTTTCAAAGCACTTCATGGCTACCGACTTGAGTGCTACAGGGCGATAGTCATTTAGGCAGGTTACCTTCACTTTCTTGGGCACAGGGACTATGGTGGTCTGCTTCAAACATGTAGGTATTTCAGACTCGGTCAGGGAGAGGTTAAACATTTCAGTGAAGACACTTGCCAGTTGGTCAGCGCATGCTCTGAGTACACGTCCTGGTAATCCGTCTGGCCCCGCAGCCTTGTGAATGTTGACGGAGATCATCCAGTTTATTTTCCAGTGATTGCACGTTGGCCAATAGAAAGGATGGTAGAGGCGGGTTACCCACTCACCGACGAATTCTCACAAGGCACCTGTATTTGCATATTTTCTTCACGCGAATGACAGAGATTTGGACCTGGTCTCGGAGAAGCAGTACAGTTCCAGTCAAAAGTTTGGACACACCTACTCATTAAAGGGTTTTTCTTTATACATTTTTGGCCTCACCTTGTTGTGCTGTGTTCACTTGAACAGGAAGGTGGTTGTTCGTGGGCAAATTATGTCATCAAACTTTGTCATCAAAGTCTGGCATTCTCTGGATTTATGGTGCTTTCAAGACCACTGGGAACATGATGTCAGTGATCTTCAGGTCGGAGCTCTAGAAAAGAGGCCCGAGTTCCCGACTTACAATTCTGAGTTGGATGACCGTTCAAAATGTATTTTCCCAGTCGGAGCTCGTTTTTTTACTCCGAGTTCCCAGTTGTCTTGAACTCACTGAAGTCAGATTTCCCAGTTGTTTTGAATGCGGCAGAAGTCATGCTGGATTGACATCACGGCCAATGTTGAATGTTTATCCTTTTAAGCTTGGAAAAGAGACCCTTAAACCCAGACTTGGACCACACACCCTCTCCACTGAATAGCAGGCTAGTGATTGCTTTGCAATGCTTCCAGTTAGCCACTGATTCCTTCCAAACCACTCATTGTTGAATTTGCGATTTCCAACTTGTTGTGTAATTTTTATGTCCAACGACCGACGAGCACCTATACGTTTTATCTATAATTTCTCTTCATTATTTCTCTTCATATGACAAGGATTAAAAAGGATTTGCCAGTAGATTGTCGACTTGATTCAAGATGATGACTGCTAGCAAAGATTTTGAAAGTATGATGTTGACATGATCAGTCCATTCAAAGCTACTGTAGTAGATATAACGTGATTTGACATCATTTTATCTGTGGCCAATGACCTTGAGCCTTTTTGGCTGGGCTCTTCTAATGTAACTCTATGGCAGCACCCAAGGGGGCTTGAATTTCTGATGTGGCGGTGACGTAGTGTCCCTATGAATGACAGAACAATGAGCCAATCACGGCGCAACTAGAGAACATTACCAACCCCTACCCTCCGTATTATCCACTGGCTGCCCCTCCACCACAGAAAGCACTGAGCTAGGCTGAAACACCTGCCTTACTCAAGAAAGCAAAAAAAGCCTTTATTAACTCAATAATATTTTTGTTTATTTTTTTACAAACTGATATGTGACACGTATTAATGCCAAAATAATAAGCTAAAAACTCTGCATTGTTGGAGAAGTGCTCGCAAGTAAGCTTTTCACAGTCTACACCGGTGCTACTCGGCGCATGTGACCAAATAACATTTATACTATTGACGACCCCCTATAAACCGACTTTTCAAAACGCTGGTATAGCCTACTGCCGTTCTGAGTTATATCACCTGACGCCCAAGTGGCAAACAAACAAAGTCGGGTTAATAACACTTTCATGTGGATATATTTTGTCTTGACCAGACTACCTTTTCTCCATCCATCTAGCTAGGCTACTCACAGTCCATCTCAGCCAGGACCTCAAGCTCATCAGCGAACTGACAAACAAAGTCGGGTTAATAACACTTTCATGTGGATATATTTTGTCTTGACCAGACTAACTTTTCTCCATCCATCTAGCTAGGCTACTCACAGTCCATCCATCTAGCTAGGCTACTCACAGTCCATCCATCTAGCTAGGCTACTCACAGTCCATCCATCTAGCTAGGCTACTCACAGTCCATCCATCTAGCTAGGCTACTCACAGTCCATCCATCTAGCTAGGCTACTCACAGTCCATCCCTCTAGCTAGGCTACTCACAGTCCATCCATCTAGCTAGGCTACTCACAGTCCATCCATCTAGCTAGGCTACTCACAGTCCATCCATCTAGCTAGGCTACTCACAGTCCATCCATCTAGCTAGGCTACTCACAGTCCATCCATCTAGCTAGGCTACTCACAGTCCATCCATCTAGCTAGGCTACTCACAGTCCATCCATCTAGCTAAGCTACTCACAGTCCATCCATCTAGCTAGGCTACTCACAGTCCATCCATCTAGCTAGGCTACTCACAGTCCATCCATCTAGCTAGGCTACTCACAGTCCATCCATCTAGCTAGGCTACTCACAGTCCATCCATCTAGCTAGGCTACTCACAGTCCATCCATCTAGCTAGGCTACTCACAGTCCATCCATCTAGCTAGGCTACTCACAGTCCATCCATCTAGCTAGGCTACTCACAGTCCATCCATCTAGCTAGGCTACTCACAGTCCATCCATCTAGCTAGGCTACTCACAGTCCATCCATCTAGCTAGGCTACTCACAGTCCATCCATCTAGCTAGGCTACTCACAGTCCATCCATCTAGCTAGGCTACTCACAGTCCATCCATCTAGCTAGGCTACTCACAGTCCATCCATCTAGCTAGGCTACTCACAGTCCATCTCAGCCAGGACCTCCAGCTCATCGGCGAACTGTTGATCAAACTCGTCTTCTATCCCGAACATCTCGTCATACTCGTCCATAGTAGCGAGGAGTCAGCCGAGTTTAACGGTAACGTAACTGACAGCCGGTGTGTTCTAACGGTGCGTAATATACGGTAATAATATCTATGTAACGCTAACCGTTTCAGTCGGTTCCGTGTTTCTTCTTCTACCGTCGCGTCTGTCCGCTAAATTTCGCGGTAAAACTCTTATTGGGTAACTATTTCCGGGTTAAAAAAATAATTATCGGTCGTGATTGGATGGTCCAGACAAAGACAGTACAATTATGAAGATAGACTGAAACTGCTTCTCCAATAGAAATCCCCGCTTGTAGGCGATGTCATGGCGACGTTGGCTCGCTAAACTCGGGTCTTTAACGGTCGCGCCGAACTGCGCATGTGCAGCCAGTCAAATCAAAGGCACTCGTTCGATATAAAGTCTTTTTTTTTTGCCGAAAATGAAAACGTGTCAGTTTGTCACTTTCACGAGGTTGGAGTAATAACATGTTCAACTACTTAAGACATTGTCTCCAATCCAGGTTGTGCCTTTAGATTTCAGGAAAATTAACAACTAAGGACGAATTGTTCACTTCTCTCTTTGACTTCTCTCAAACCCCAAACCCCGGCCTGGTCAGTTTGGTCTGTTTCACAAGCGTTCCCGGAAGTCTCGCAATGTTGCGCCTCTGGGTTGAGAAACTCTGTGCTCCAGATATTTATGTTCCGGGTGCTTCCGTCTCCGTCGGACAAGTTAGTTTTGAGCAACAGAGTTAAGTCAACACTACTGCAGATAACACCAGAGTAAAAACTATTGGTGGTCATTTCTCCCACAAGATCTCTCTCAAAAAACAGACGCTTCTGTGAAAACAGAAGGACTCAGGGTCGAGAGGACAAAACGTGTGAGGCTAAACTCCACCGCTGGGTGGCGCTGTTACTCGTGTCTGTCTGCCTGCTAAACAGCTGTTAGCAGAAGTCATGTCTCCAGTGTGTTGACTGTGGTTTGGAAAAGCAAAATGAATGCGACTTTTACTTGGGACACCGAAAGCAAACTGGTGAGATATTTATTCGATAACGGCGTTGTTTATATTGTCCGGTCAGCCCCCCTCCTAAGCACCGCAACCTGGACACATCTAAACGGTGAAATACGGGATGTGTTGCACGCGCTGATAAAGACGGTTGCACGTGGGATACCGACTGGTAACATTGGAACGAGTTCAGTTCATCACGAGACTGACAATTACAACTGGCGGCTAACTTAAGCCCGTCGATTAAAAGTGTGATATAACTGTATAGTGTCGTAGTAAATATATTATGTTATAGCTTGGTCTGGCTAAAATTTTGTGCATGACCCATCTTGTGTTGGGCCTTCGGATTTAATACAATGGACAAAGACTTCTATCTTGTCGGCCTTGTCAGCAGGTGGCTAAGAACAACACCCACGCCATAGGTCTCTCAGTCCTTCCAACTCACGAAGTTCTCCCATGACACACAAACACAAACACACACACACACACACACATTATTACTGATAACACACGCACACACAAAATCCCCTCTTTCGGCTGAACATTTTCCCAAAACACACACACACACACACACACATTATTACACACACACACATTATTACTGATAACACACGCACACACAAAATCCCTTCTTTTAGGCTGAACATCTGAAGACAGACAACCCGACTCAGAGCCAATGCAATGGAAGTGACCTCGACCAACTTATCAGGACCAATCAGAAGATCAGAACTCCTAGAATCAACCTACTTTATTTTATTGTATAAAATGTCAGCACACAATGTTTGGGCGCGCTCTCAGATATCTCCCTACGAGATTGACGAACGGGTCCGTGCACGCTATTTACAGATATCTTTACCTCTGAATAAACTGCCTTATATTATACAATTATCCACCGTGTCCGAAAGTCTCTACTTGGTCTCCGTTCTCCAGTAAACTTGTTTTATCAACAATAGCTAGCTAGTTAGTTAGTTGTATTCCCGCTAGTTTAGACTTGAACATTTTATTACATAAGTGGTTTGGCGTGTAATAACTTTTACCCGAAAGTTTTTGTAGCTAGCTAACGTTAGCTATCAGGAAGTGCTCCAGCAGCCAGGTGATCCCATCACCCGATATCACCATGGTAACCAGCAGGTAGGGACCGGAAGACCAGGGTTTCCCCAAACTCACTACACAGCAGATTCAAAATAACCACCTCATCATCAAGCTTTGATTGATTTCAATCTGCTGTGTAGTGCAAGGGGTAAAAACCAAAACCCTGCTGTAGACGAGGGAGTTAGTTAGTTAAACTAGCTAGTACTATTAAGTAGCTGGTTTATCTTTGTCTTTCGTGTTGTCGTTACTCTGCTGTTCTGAATCCAAAATACTTGGAGAAAAGGTGCCTACTGTAGTTAGCTACTGGACACAGAAGTGAAGTGGTTAGGGTTTCTGTGTGAATGTTTTTATAGCGGGTTGATGATTTTCTGCTAATGTGACCTATTGGGGGTATTGAAACCGACTCAAGGCAATCGGCGCATGTGACAAATAAAATGTGATTTGATTTGTGTGTGTGTGTAACAGTGTTGCTTCCGTCCCTCTCCCTCGCCCCTAACTGGGCTTGAACCAGGGGACCCTCTGCACACATCGACAACAGTCACCCTCGAAGCACCGTTACGCATATCAAGGGAAACAACTACTTCAAGGTCTCAGAGCGAGTGACGTAGAGCGGGCACCGCTAACTAGCTGGTAATGTCGTGTGTTTTCCAGGAGGGTCTTACGGAAGTGTGGCAGCCCAGGGAGGGTTTGGCCACGCCCCCAGAGGAAGAGGGCGGGGCTAAGACCGATGTAGACAAACTAAAGGACCGATTGGTCCTGTTCTCCGCTAACTCCTCCCCCTCGTGCATGGAGCTGGCCAATAGGATCGCAGAGTGAGTCAAAAGCGTTCCAGTTTACACCAGGGCCACGTTCAGTAGCGAAACGTTGTTGAATGTTGTTGCAGATAGAAATGCCATGACTAGAGCATGACATGATTCCTTCTTCTACGTGTCGGAGAGGCATGCTTGTTCTACGTAACATATTTTTTATCTGAACGTTCCAAAACGTTGTGTCCTGCTGAACGCGCCCCCAGGGTTCTCTGAACTAGTCGCTCTGAAAGCTTCTTCTCCAGCCTCCTTTAATACACCTGATTCAGCTACTGGTCTGCTTTTCACCAGGACCTTGATTGGGTTAGAGCAGGGCCGGATCTAAACCCTCTAGTTGAATAGCATGTTACCTTGTCCTCTGGTAGGAGACTGTACCACCTCTAGTTGAGCATTATATAACACCTCCTAACCCTAACCTCCTCCTGTCTGTCTGTCTGTCTGTCTGTAGGAGACTGGGAGTAGAGTAGAACCTCTAGCTGAGCAGTATGTAACAGGTCTAGTTGGTAACACCTCCTAACCCTAACCTCCTCCTGTCTGTCTGTCTGTCTGTCTGTCTGTCTGTCTGTCTGTCTGTCTGTAGGAGACTGGGAGTAGAGTAGAACCTCTAGCTGAGCAGTATGTAACAGGTCTAGTTGGTAACACCTCCTAACCCCTAACCTCCTCCTGTCTGTCTGTCTGTCTGTCTGTAGGAGACTGGGAGTAGAGTAGAACCTCTAGCTGAGCAGTATGTAACAGGTCTAGTTGGTAACACCTCCTAACCCTAACCTCCTCCTGTCTGTCTGTCTGTCTGTCTGTAGGAGACTGGGAGTAGAGTAGAACCTCTAGCTGAGCAGTATGTAACAGGTCTAGTTGGTAACACCTCCTAACCCTAACCTCCTCCTGTCTGTCTGTCTGTCTGTCTGTAGGAGACTGGGAGTAGAGTAGAACCTCTAGCTGAGCAGTATGTAACAGGTCTAGTTGGTAACACCTCCTAACCCTAACCTCCTCCTGTCTGTCTGTCTGTCTGTCTGTCTGTAGGAGACTGGGAGTAGAGTAGAACCTCTAGCTGAGCAGTATGTAACAGGTCTAGTTGGTAACACCTCCTAACCCTAACCTCCTCCTGTCTGTCTGTCTGTCTGTCTGTCTGTCTGTAGGAGACTGGGAGTAGAGGAGAACCTCTAGCTGAGCAGTATGTAACAGGTCTAGTTGGTAACACCTCCTAACCCTAACCTCCTCCTGTCTGTCTGTCTGTCTGTCTGTAGGAGACTGGGAGTAGAGTAGAACCTCTAGCTGAGCAGTATGTAACAGGTCTAGTTGGTAACACCTCCTAACCCTAACCTCCTCCTGTCTGTCTGTCTGTCTGTCTGTCTGTCTGTCTGTCTGTCTGTCTGTCTGTCTGTCTGTCTGTCTGTCTGTCTGTAGGAGACTGGGAGTAGAGTAGAACCTCTAGCTGAGCAGTATGTAACAGGTTTAGTTGGTAACACCTCCTAACCCTAACCTCCTCCTGTCTGTCTGTCTGTCTGTCTGTCTGTCTGTCTGTCTGTAGGAGACTGGGAGTAGAGTAGAACCTCTAGCTGAGCAGTATGTAACAGGTCTAGTTGGTAACACCTCCTAACCCTAACCTCCTCCTGTCTGTCTGTCTGTCTGTCTGTAGGAGACTGGGAGTAGAGTAGAACCTCTAGCTGAGCAGTATGTAACAGGTCTAGTTGGTAACACCTCCTAACCCTAACCTCCTCTGTCTGTCTGTCTGTCTGTCTGTCTGTCTGTCTGTCTGTCTGTAGGAGACTGGGAGTAGAGTAGAACCTCTAGCTGAGCAGTATGTAACAGGTCTAGTTGGTAACACCTCCTAACCCTAACCTCCTCCTGTCTGTCTGTCTGTCTGTCTGTCTGTCTGTAGGAGACTGGGAGTAGAGTAGAACCTCTAGCTGAGCAGTATGTAACAGGTCTAGTTGGTAACACCTCCTAACCCTAACCTCCTCCTGTCTGTCTGTCTGTCTGTCTGTCTGTCTGTAGGAGACTGGGAGTAGAGTAGAACCTCTAGCTGAGCAGTATGTAACAGGTCTAGTTGGTAACACCTCCTAACCCTAACCTCCTCCTGTCTGTCTGTCTGTCTGTCTGTCTGTCTGTAGGAGACTGGGAGTAGAGTAGAACCTCTAGCTGAGCAGTATGTAACAGGTCTAGTTGGTAACACCTCCTAACCCTAACCTCCTCCTGTCTGTCTGTCTGTCTGTCTGTCTGTAGGAGACTGGGAGTAGAGTAGAACCTCTAGCTGAGCAGTATGTAACAGGTCTAGTTGGTAACACCTCCTAACCCTAACCTCCTCCTGTCTGTCTGTCTGTCTGTCTGTCTGTCTGTCTGTCTGTCTGTCTGTCTGTAGGAGACTGGGAGTAGAGTAGAACCTCTAGCTGAGCAGTATGTAACAGGTCTAGTTGGTAACACCTCCTAACCCTAACCTACTCCTGTCTGTCTGTCTGTCTGTCTGTAGGAGACTGGGAGTAGAGTAGAACCTCTAGCTGAGCAGTATGTAACAGGTCTAGTTGGTAACACCTCCTAACCCTAACCTCCTCCTGTCTGTCTGTCTGTCTGTAGGAGACTGGGAGTAGAGTAGAACCTCTAGCTGAGCAGTATGTAACAGGTCTAGTTGGTAACACCTCCTAACCCTAACCTCCTCCTGTCTGTCTGTCTGTCTGTCTGTCTGTCTGTCTGTCTGTAGGAGACTGGGAGTAGAGTAGAACCTCTAGCTGAGCAGTATGTAACAGGTCTAGTTGGTAACACCTCCTAACCCTAACCTCCTCCTGTCTGTCTGTCTGTCTGTCTGTCTGTCTGTCTGTCTGTAGGAGACTGGGAGTAGAGTAGAACCTCTAGCTGAGCAGTATGTAACAGGTCTAGTTGGTAACACCTCCTAACCCTAACCTCCTCCTATCTGTCTGTCTGTCTGTCTGTAGGAGACTGGGAGTAGAGTAGAACCTCTAGCTGAGCAGTATGTAACAGGTCTAGTTGGTAACACCTCCTAACCTCCTCCTGTCTGTCTGTCTGTCTGTCTGTCTGTCTGTCTGTAGGAGACTGGGAGTAGAGTAGAACCTCTAGCTGAGCAGTATGTAACAGGTCTAGTTGGTAACACCTCCTAACCCTAACCTCCTCCTGTCTGTCTGTCTGTCTGTCTGTCTGTCTGTCTGTCTGTCTGTCTGTAGGAGACTGGGAGTAGAGTAGAACCTCTAGCTGAGCAGTATGTAACAGGTCTAGTTGGTAACACCTCCTAACCCTAACCTCCTCCTATCTGTCTGTCTGTCTGTCTGTAGGAGACTGGGAGTAGAGTAGAACCTCTAGCTGAGCAGTATGTAACAGGTCTAGTTGGTAACACCTCCTAACCTCCTCCTGTCTGTCTGTCTGTCTGTCTGTCTGTCTGTCTGTAGGAGACTGGGAGTAGAGTAGAACCTCTAGCTGAGCAGTATGTAACAGGTCTAGTTGGTAACACCTCCTAACCCTAACCTCCTCCTGTCTGTCTGTCTGTCTGTCTGTCTGTCTGTCTGTCTGTCTGTCTGTAGGAGACTGGGAGTAGAGTAGAACCTCTAGCTGAGCAGTATGTAACAGGTCTAGTTGGTAACACCTCCTAACCCTAACCTCCTCCTGTCTGTCTGTCTGTCTGTCTGTCTGTCTGTCTGTCTGTAGGAGACTGGGAGTAGAGTAGAACCTCTAGCTGAGCAGTATGTAACAGGTCTAGTTGGTAACACCTCCTAACCCTAACCTCCTCCTCTGTCTGTCTGTCTGTCTGTCTGTAGGAGACTGGGAGTAGAGTAGAACCTCTAGCTGAGCAGTATGTAACAGGTCTAGTTGGTAACACCTCCTAACCCCTAACCTCCTCCTGTCTGTCTGTCTGTCTGTCTGTCTGTCTGTCTGTAGGAGACTGGGAGTAGAGTAGAACCTCTAGCTGAGCAGTATGTAACAGGTCTAGTTGGTAACACCTCCTAACCCTAACCTCCTCCTGTCTGTCTGTCTGTCTGTCTGTAGGAGACTGGGAGTAGAGTAGAACCTCTAGCTGAGCAGTATGTAACAGGTCTAGTTGGTAACACCTCCTAACCCTAACCTCCTCCTGTCTGTCTGTCTGTCTGTCTGTCTGTCTGTAGGAGACTGGGAGTAGAGTAGAACCTCTAGCTGAGCAGTATGTAACAGGTCTAGTTGGTAACACCTCCTAACCCTAACCTCCTCCTGTCTGTCTGTCTGTCTGTCTGTCTGTCTGTCTGTAGGAGACTGGGAGTAGAGTAGAACCTCTAGCTGAGCAGTATGTAACAGGTCTAGTTGGTAACACCTCCTAACCCTAACCTCCTCCTGTCTGTCTGTCTGTCTGTCTGTCTGTCTGTCTGTAGGAGACTGGGAGTAGAGTAGAACCTCTAGCTGAGCAGTATGTAACAGGTCTAGTTGGTAACACCTCCTAACCCTAACCTCCTCGCTGTCTGTCTGTCTGTCTGTCTGTCTGTCTGTAGGAGACTGGGAGTAGAGTAGAACCTCTAGCTGAGCAGTATGTAACAGGTCTAGTTGGTAACACCTCCTAACCCTAACCTCCTCCTGTCTGTCTGTCTGTCTGTCTGTCTGTAGGAGACTGGGAGTAGAGTAGAACCTCTAGCTGAGCAGTATGTAACAGGTCTAGTTGGTAACACCTCCTAACCCTAACCTCCTCCTGTCTGTCTGTCTGTCTGTCTGTCTGTAGGAGACTGGGAGTAGAGTAGAACCTCTAGCTGAGCAGTATGTAACAGGTCTAGTTGGTAACACCTCCTAACCCTAACCTCCTCCTGTTGTCTGTCTGTCTGTCTGTCTGTCTGTCTGTCTGTCTGTAGGAGACTGGGAGTAGAGTAGAACCTCTAGCTGAGCAGTATGTAACAGGTCTAGTTGGTAACACCTCCTAACCCTAACCTCCTCCTGTCTGTCTGTCTGTCTGTCTGTCTGTCTGTCTGTAGGAGACTGGGAGTAGAGTAGAACCTCTAGCTGAGCAGTATGTAACAGGTCTAGTTGGTAACACCTCCTAACCCTAACCTCCTCCTGTCTGTCTGTCTGTCTGTCTGTAGGAGACTGGGAGTAGAGTAGAACCTCTAGCTGAGCAGTATGTAACAGGTCTAGTTGGTAACACCTCCTAACCCTAACCTCCTCCTGTCTGTCTGTCTGTCTGTCTGTCTGTCTGTAGGAGACTGGGAGTAGAGTAGAACCTCTAGCTGAGCAGTATGTAACAGGTCTAGTTGGTAACACCTCCTAACCCTAACCTCCTCCTGTCTGTCTGTCTGTCTGTCTGTCTGTCTGTCTGTCTGTCTGTCTGTAGGAGACTGGGAGTAGAGTAGAACCTCTAGCTGAGCAGTATGTAACAGGTCTAGTTGGTAACACCTCCTAACCCTAACCTCCTCCTGTCTGTCTGTCTGTCTGTCTGTCTGTCTGTAGGAGACTGGGAGTAGAGTAGAACCTCTAGCTGAGCAGTATGTAACAGGTCTAGTTGGTAACACCTCCTAACCCTAACCTCCTCCTGTCTGTCTGTCTGTCTGTCTGTCTGTCTGTCTGTAGGAGACTGGGAGTAGAGTAGAACCTCTAGCTGAGCAGTATGTAACAGGTCTAGTTGGTAACACCTCCTAACCCTAACCTCCTCCTGTCTGTCTGTCTGTCTGTCTGTCTGTCTGTAGGAGACTGGGAGTAGAGTAGAACCTCTAGCTGAGCAGTATGTAACAGGTCTAGTTGGTAACACCTCCTAACCCTAACCTCCTCCTGTCTGTCTGTCTGTCTGTCTGTAGGAGACTGGGAGTAGAGTAGAACCTCTAGCTGAGCAGTATGTAACAGGTCTAGTTGGTAACACCTCCTAACCCTAACCTCCTCCTGTCTGTCTGTCTGTCTGTCTGTCTGTCTGTAGGAGACTGGGAGTAGAGTAGAACCTCTAGCTGAGCAGTATGTAACAGGTCTAGTTGGTAACACCTCCTAACCCTAACCTCCTCCTCCTGTCTGTCTGTCTGTCTGTCTGTCTGTCTGTCTGTCTGTCTGTCTGTCTGTCTGTCTGTCTGTCTGTAGGAGACTGGGAGTAGAGTAGAACCTCTAGCTGAGCAGTATGTAACAGGTCTAGTTGGTAACACCTCCTAACCCTAACCTCCTCCTGTCTGTCTGTCTGTCTGTCTGTCTGTCTGTCTGTCTGTCTGTCTGTCTGTAGGAGACTGGGAGTAGAGTAGAACCTCTAGCTGAGCAGTATGTAACAGGTCTAGTTGGTAACACCTCCTAACCCTAACCTCCTCCTGTCTGTCTGTCTGTCTGTAGGAGACTGGGAGTAGAGTAGAACCTCTAGCTGAGCAGTATGTAACAGGTCTAGTTGGTAACACCTCCTAACCCTAACCTCCTCCTGTCTGTCTGTCTGTCTGTCTGTCTGTCTGTAGGAGACTGGGAGTAGAGTAGAACCTCTAGCTGAGCAGTATGTAACAGGTCTAGTTGGTAACACCTCCTAACCCTAACCTCCTCCTGTCTGTCTGTCTGTCTGTCTGTCTGTCTGTAGGAGACTGGGAGTAGAGTAGAACCTCTAGCTGAGCAGTATGTAACAGGTCTAGTTGGTAACACCTCCTAACCCTAACCTCCTCCTGTCTGTCTGTCTGTCTGTCTGTCTGTCTGTAGGAGACTGGGGAGTAGAGTAGAACCTCTAGCTGAGCAGTATGTAACAGGTCTAGTTGGTAACACCTCCCTAACCCTAACCTCCTCCTGTCTGTCTGTCTGTCTGTCTGTCTGTCTGTCTGTCTGTCTGTAGGAGACTGGGAGTAGAGTAGAACCTCTAGCTGAGCAGTATGTAACAGGTCTAGTTGGTAACACCTCCTAACCTCCTCCTGTCTGTCTGTCTGTCTGTCTGTCTGTAGGAGACTGGGAGTAGAGTAGAACCTCTAGCTGAGCAGTATGTAACAGGTCTAGTTGGTAACACCTCCTAACCTCCTCCTGTCTGTCTGTCTGTCTGTCTGTCTGTAGGAGACTGGGAGTAGAGTAGAACCTCTAGCTGAGCAGTATGTAACAGGTCTAGTTGGTAACACCTCCTAACCCTAACCTCCTCCTGTCTGTCTGTCTGTCTGTCTGTCTGTCTGTCTGTAGGAGACTGGGAGTAGAGTAGAACCTCTAGCTGAGCAGTATGTAACAGGTCTAGTTGGTAACACCTCCTAACCCTAACCTCCTCCTGTCTGTCTGTCTGTCTGTCTGTCTGTCTGTAGGAGACTGGGAGTAGAGTAGAACCTCTAGCTGAGCAGTATGTAACAGGTCTAGTTGGTAACACCCTAACCCTAACCTCCTCCTGTCTGTCTGTCTGTCTGTCTGTCTGTCTGTCTGTAGGAGACTGGGAGTAGAGTAGAACCTCTAGCTGAGCAGTATGTAACAGGTCTAGTTGGTAACACCTCCTAACCCTAACCTCCTCCTGTCTGTCTGTCTGTCTGTCTGTCTGTCTGTAGGAGACTGGGAGTAGAGTAGAACCTCTAGCTGAGCAGTATGTAACAGGTCTAGTTGGTAACACCTCCTAACCCTAACCTCCTCCTGTCTGTCTGTCTGTCTGTCTGTCTGTCTGTCTGTCTGTCTGTCTGTCTGTCTGTAGGAGACTGGGAGTAGAGTAGAACCTCTAGCTGAGCAGTATGTAACAGGTCTAGTTGGTAACACCTCCTAACCCTAACCTCCTCCTGTCTGTCTGTCTGTCTGTCTGTAGGAGACTGGGAGTAGAGTAGAACCTCTAGCTGAGCAGTATGTAACAGGTCTAGTTGGTAACACCTCCTAACCCTAACCTCCTCCTGTCTGTCTGTCTGTCTGTCTGTCTGTCTGTAGGAGACTGGGAGTAGAGTAGAACCTCTAGCTGAGCAGTATGTAACAGGTCTAGTTGGTAACACCTCCTAACCCTAACCTCCTCCTGTCTGTCTGTCTGTCTGTCTGTCTGTAGGAGACTGGGAGTAGAGTAGAACCTCTAGCTGAGCAGTATGTAACAGGTCTAGTTGGTAACACCTCCTAACCCTAACCTCCTCCTGTCTGTCTGTCTGTCTGTCTGTCTGTCTGTCTGTCTGTCTGTAGGAGACTGGGAGTAGAGTAGAACCTCTAGCTGAGCAGTATGTAACAGGTCTAGTTGGTAACACCTCCTAACCCTAACCTCCTCCTGTCTGTCTGTCTGTCTGTCTGTCTGTCTGTAGGAGACTGGGAGTAGAGTAGAACCTCTAGCTGAGCAGTATGTAACAGGTCTAGTTGGTAACACCTCCTAACCCTAACCTCCTCCTGTCTGTCTGTCTGTCTGTCTGTCTGTCTGTCTGTCTGTCTGTCTGTAGGAGACTGGGAGTAGAGTAGAACCTCTAGCTGAGCAGTATGTAACAGGTTTAGTTGGTAACACCTCCTAACCCTAACCTCCTCCTGTCTGTCTGTCTGTCTGTCTGTCTGTAGGAGACTGGGAGTAGAGTAGAACCTCTAGCTGAGCAGTATGTAACAGGTCTAGTTGGTAACACCTCCTAACCCTAACCTCCTCCTGTCTGTCTGTCTGTCTGTCTGTCTGTCTGTAGGAGACTGGGAGTAGAGTAGAACCTCTAGCTGAGCAGTATGTAACAGGTCTAGTTGGTAACACCTCCTAACCCTAACCTCCTCCTGTCTGTCTGTCTGTCTGTCTGTCTGTAGGAGACTGGGAGTAGAGTAGAACCTCTAGCTGAGCAGTATGTAACAGGTCTAGTTGGTAACACCTCCTAACCCTAACCTCCTCCTGTCTGTCTGTCTGTCTGTCTGTCTGTCTGTCTGTCTGTCTGTCTGTCTGTCTGTCTGTCTGTAGGAGACTGGGAGTAGAGTAGAACCTCTAGCTGAGCAGTATGTAACAGGTCTAGTTGGTAACACCTCCTAACCCTAACCTCCTCCTGTCTGTCTGTCTGTCTGTCTGTCTGTAGGAGACTGGGAGTAGAGTAGAACCTCTAGCTGAGCAGTATGTAACAGGTCTAGTTGGTAACACCTCCTAACCCTAACCTCCTCCTGTCTGTCTGTCTGTCTGTCTGTCTGTCTGTCTGTAGGAGACTGGGAGTAGAGTAGAACCTCTAGCTGAGCAGTATGTAACAGGTCTAGTTGGTAACACCTCCTAACCCCTAACCTCCTCCTGTCTGTCTGTCTGTCTGTCTGTCTGTCTGTAGGAGACTGGGAGTAGAGTAGAACCTCTAGCTGAGCAGTATGTAACAGGTCTAGTTGGTAACACCTCCTAACCCTAACCTCCTCCTGTCTGTCTGTCTGTCTGTCTGTCTGTCTGTCTGTCTGTAGGAGACTGGGAGTAGAGTAGAACCTCTAGCTGAGCAGTATGTAACAGGTCTAGTTGGTAACACCTCCTAACCCTAACCTCCTCCTGTCTGTCTGTCTGTCTGTCTGTCTGTCTGTAGGAGACTGGGAGTAGAGTAGAACCTCTAGCTGAGCAGTATGTAACAGGTCTAGTTGGTAACACCTCCTAACCCTAACCTCCTCCTGTCTGTCTGTCTGTCTGTCTGTCTGTCTGTAGGAGACTGGGAGTAGAGCTGGGGAAGACTGAAGTCTACCAGGATTCTAGTGGAGGTGAGGAGGAAGAGGAGGAGGATGATGATGATACTGGCGACGATATTGGTGATGTCTGTATGACCCCTGACCTCTTGTCTCCATAGAAACGCGTATCCAGATCCAGGAGTCGGTCAGAGGGAAAGACGTCTACGTCATCCAGACCATCTCACCGTTAGTTTCACCTTTTATTAGTCATATCTACAGTAAACACATCATATACACCGTCCAATTAACCGTTAGGTTCACCTTTTATTAGTCATATCTATAGTAAACACATCATATACACCGTCCAATTAACCGTTAGTTTCACCTTTTATTAGTCATATCTACAGTAAACACATCATATACACCGTCCAATTAACCGTTAGTTTCACCTTTTATTAGTCATATCTACAGTAAACACATCATATACACCGTCCAATTAACCGTTAGGTTCACCTTTTATTAGTCATATCTATAGTAAACACATCATATACACCGTCCAATTAACCGTTAGTTTCACCTTTTATTAGTCATATCTACAGTAAACACATCATATACACCGTCCAATTAACCGTTAGGTTCACCTTTTATTAGTCATATCTACAGTAAACACATCATATACACCGTCCAATTAACCGTTAGTTTCACCTTTTTATTAGTCATATCTACAGTAAACACATCATATACACCGTCCAATTAACCGTTAGGTTCACCTTTTATTAGTCCTATCTATAGTAAACACATCATATACACCGTCCAATTAACCGTTAGTTTCACCTTTTATTAGTCATATCTACAGTAAACACATCATATACACCGTCCAATTAACCGTTAGTTTCACCTTTTATTAGTCATATCTACAGTAAACACATCATATACACCGTCCAATTAACCGTTAGGTTCACCTTTTATTAGTCATATCTACGGTAAATACATCATATACACCGTCCAATTAACCGTTAGTTTCACCTTTTATTAGTCATATCTACAGTAAACACATCATATACACCGTCCAATTAACCGTTACGTTCACCTTTTATTAGTCATATCTACAGTAAACACATCATATACACCGTCCAATTAACCGTTAGTTTCACCTTTTATTAGTCATATCTACAGTAAACACATCATATACACCGTCCAATTAACCGTTAGGTTCACCTTTTTATTAGTCATATCTACAGTAAATACATCATATACACCGTCCAATTAACCGTTAGGTTCACCTTTTATTAGTCATATCTACAGTAAATACATCATATACACCGTCCAATTAACCGTTAGTTTCACCTTTTATTAGTCATATCTACAGTAAACACATCATATACACCGTCCAATTAACCGTTAGTTTCACCTTTTATTAGTCATATCTACAGTAAACACATCATATACACCGTCCAATTAACGTTAGGTTCACCTTTTATTAGTCATATCTACAGTAAATACATCATATACACCGTCCAATTAACCGTTAGGTTCACCTTTTATTAGTCATATCTACAGTAAATACATCATATACACCGTCCAATTAACCGTTAGGTTCACCTTTTATTAGTCATATCTACAGTAAACACATCATATACACCGTCCAATTAACCGTTAGGTTCACCTTTTATTAGTCATATCTACAGTAAACACATCATATACACCGTCCAATTAACCGTTAGGTTCACCTTTTATTAGTCATATCTACAGTAAACACATCATATACACCGTCCAATTAACCGTTAGTTTCACCTTTTATTAGTCATATCTACAGTAAACACATCATATACACCGTCCAATTAACCGTTAGTTTCACCTTTTTATTAGTCATATCTACAGTAAACACATCATATACACCGTCCAATTAACCGTTAGGTTCACCTTTTATTAGTCATATCTACAGTAAACACATCATATACACCGTCCAATTAACCGTTAGGTTCACCTTTTATTAGTCATATCTACAGTAAACACATCATATACACCGTCCAATTAACCGTTAGGTTCACCTTTTATTAGTCATATCTACAGTAAACACATCATATACACCGTCCAATTAACCGTTAGGTTCACCTTTTATTAGTCATATCTACAGTAAATACATCATATACACCGTCCAATTAACCGTTAGTTTCACCTTTTTATTAGTCATATCTACAGTAAACACATCATATACACCGTCCAATTAACCGTTAGTTTCACCTTTTATTAGTCATATCTACAGTAAACACATCATATACACCGTCCAATTAACCGTTAGTTTCACCTTTTTATTAGTCATATCTACAGTAAACACATCATATACACCGTCCAATTAACCGTTAGTTTCACCTTTTATTAGTCATATCTACAGTAAACACATCATATACACCGTCCAATTAACCGTTAGTTTCACCTTTTATTAGTCATATCTACAGTAAACACATCATATACACCGTCCAATTAACCGTTAGGTTCACCTTTTATTAGTCATATCTACAGTAAACACATCATATACACCGTCCAATTAACCGTTAGTTTCACCTTTTATTAGTCATATCTACAGTAAACACATCATATACACCGTCCAATTAACCGTTAGGTTCACCTTTTATTAGTCATATCTACAGTAAACACATCATATACACCGTCAATTAACCGTTAGGTTCACCTTTTTATTAGTCATATCTACAGTAAACACATCATATACACCGTCCAATTAACCGTTAGTTTCACCTTTTATTAGTCATATCTACAGTAAACACATCATATACACCATCCAATTAACCGTTAGTTTCACCTTTTATTAGTCATATCTACAGTAAACACATCATATACACCGTCCAATTAACCGTTAGGTTCACCTTTTATTAGTCATATCTACAGTAAACACATCATATACACCGTCCAATTAACCGTTAGTTTCACCTTTTATTAGTCATATCTACAGTAAACACATCATATACACCGTCCAATTAACCGTTAGGTTCACCTTTTATTAGTCATATCTATAGTAAACACATCATATACACCGTCCAATTAACCGTTAGTTTCACCTTTTATTAGTCATATCTACAGTAAACACATCATATACACCGTCCAATTAACCGTTAGGTTCACCTTTTATTAGTCATATCTATAGTAAACACATCATATACACCGTCCAATTAACCGTTAGTTTCACCTTTTTATTAGTCATATCTACAGTAAACACATCATATACACCGTCCAATTAACCGTTAGGTTCACCTTTTATTAGTCATATCTACAGTAAACACATCATATACACCGTCCAATTAACCGTTAGGTTCACCTTTTTATTAGTCATATCTACAGTAAACACATCATATACACCGTCCAATTAACCGTTAGGTTCACCTTTTATTAGTCATATCTACAGTAAACACATCATATACACCGTCCAATTAACCGTTAGGTTCACCTTTTATTAGTCATATCTACAGTAAACACATCATATACACCGTCCAATTAACCGTTAGGTTCACCTTTTATTAGTCATATCTACAGTAAATACATCATATACACCGTCCAATTAACCGTTAGTTTCACCTTTTATTAGTCATATCTACAGTAAACACATCATATACACCGTCCAATTAACCGTTAGTTTCACCTTTTTATTAGTCATATCTACAGTAAACACATCATATACACCGTCCAATTAACCGTTAGTTTCACCTTTTATTAGTCATATCTACAGTAAACACATCATATACACCGTCCAATTAACCGTTAGTTTCACCTTTTATTAGTCATATCTACAGTAAACACATCATATACACCGTCCAATTAACCGTTAGTTTCACCTTTTATTAGTCATATCTACAGTAAACACATCATATACACCGTCCAATTAACCGTTAGGTTCACCTTTTATTAGTCATATCTACAGTAAACACATCATATACACCGTCCAATTAACCGTTAGTTTCACCTTTTATTAGTCATATCTACAGTAAACACATCATATACACCGTCCAATTAACCGTTAGGTTCACCTTTTATTAGTCATATCTACAGTAAACACATCATATACACCGTCCAATTAACCGTTAGGTTCACCTTTTATTAGTCATATCTACAGTAAACACATCATATACACCGTCCAATTAACCGTTAGTTTCACCTTTTATTAGTCATATCTACAGTAAACACATCATATACACCATCCAATTAACCGTTAGTTTCACCTTTTATTAGTCATATCTACAGTAAACACATCATATACACCGTCCAATTAACCGTTAGGTTCACCTTTTATTAGTCATATCTACAGTAAACACATCATATACACCGTCCAATTAACCGTTAGTTTCACCTTTTATTAGTCATATCTACAGTAAACACATCATATACACCGTCCAATTAACCGTTAGGTTCACCTTTTATTAGTCATATCTATAGTAAACACATCATATACACCGTCCAATTAACCGTTAGTTTCACCTTTTATTAGTCATATCTACAGTAAACACATCATATACACCGTCCAATTAACCGTTAGGTTCACCTTTTATTAGTCATATCTATAGTAAACACATCATATACACCGTCCAATTAACCGTTAGTTTCACCTTTTATTAGTCATATCTACAGTAAACACATCATATACACCGTCCAATTAACCCGTTAGGTTCACCTTTTATTAGTCATATCTACAGTAAACACATCATATACACCGTCCAATTAACCGTTAGGTTCACCTTTTATTAGTCATATCTACAGTAAACACATCATATACACCGTCCAATTAACCGTTAGGTTTCACCTTTTATTAGTCATATCTACAGTAAACACATCATATACACCGTCCAATTAACCGTTAGGTTCACCTTTTATTAGTCATATCTACAGTAAACACATCATATACACCGTCCAATTAACCGTTAGGTTCACCTTTTATTAGTCATATCTACAGTAAACACATCATATACACCGTCCAATTAACCGTTAGGTTCACCTTTTATTAGTCATATCTACAGTAAACACATCATATACACCGTCCAATTAACCGTTAGTTTCACCTTTTATTAGTCATATCTACAGTAAACACATCATATACACCGTCCAATTAACCGTTAGGTTCACCTTTTATTAGTCATATCTACAGTAAACACATCATATACACCGTCCAATTAACCGTTAGTTTCACCTTTTATTAGTCATATCTACAGTAAACACATCATATACACCGTCCAATTAACCGTTAGGTTCACCTTTTATTAGTCATATCTACAGTAAATACATCATATACACCGTCCAATTAACCGTTAGTTTCACCTTTTATTAGTCATATCTACAGTAAATACATCATATACACCGTCCAATTAACCCGTTAGGTTCACCTTTTATTAGTCATATCTACAGTAAATACATCATATACACCGTCCAATTAACCGTTAGTTTCTCCTTTTATTAGTCATATCTACAGTAAACACATCATATACACCGTCCAATTAACCGTTAGGTTCACCTTTTATTAGTCATATCTACAGTAAACACATCATATACACCGTCCAATTAACCGTTAGGTTCACCTTTTATTAGTCATATCTACAGTAAACACATCATATACACCGTCCAATTAACCGTTAGTTTCACCTTTTATTAGTCATATCTACAGTAAACACATCATATACACCGTCCAATTAACCGTTAGGTTCACCTTTTATTAGTCATATCTACAGTAAACACATCATATACACCGTCCAATTAACCGTTAGTTTCACCTTTTATTAGTCATATCTACAGTAAACACATCATATACACCGTCCAATTAACCGTTAGGTTCACCTTTTATTAGTCATATCTACAGTAAACACATCATATACACCGTCCAATTAACCGTTAGGTTCACCTTTTTATTAGTCATATCTACAGTAAATACATCATATACACCGTCCAATTAACCGTTAGGTTCACCTTTTATTAGTCATATCTACAGTAAACACATCATATACACCGTCCAATTAACCGTTAGTTTCACCTTTTATTAGTCATATCTACAGTAAACACATCATATACACCGTCCAATTAACCGTTAGGTTCACCTTTTATTAGTCATATCTACAGTATACACATCATATACACCGTCCAATTAACCGTTAGTTTCACCTTTTTATTAGTCATATCTACAGTAAACACATCATATACACCGTCCAATTAACCGTTAGTTTCACCTTTTATTAGTCATATCTACAGTAAACACATCATATACACCGTCCAATTAACCGTTAGGTTCACCTTTTATTAGTCATATCTACAGTAAATACATCATATACACCGTCCAATTAACCGTTAGGTTCACCTTTTATTAGTCATATCTACAGTAAACACATCATATACACCGTCCAATTAACCGTTAGTTTCACCTTTTATTAGTCATATCTACAGTAAACACATCATATACACCGTCCAATTAACCGTTAGGTTCACCTTTTATTAGTCATATCTACAGTAAACACATCATATACACCGTCCAATTAACCGTTAGTTTCACCTTTTATTAGTCATATCTACAGTAAACACATCATATACACCGTCCAATTAACCGTTAGGTTCACCTTTTATTAGTCATATCTACAGTAAACACATCATATACACCGTCCAATTAACCGTTAGTTTCACCTTTTATTAGTCATATCTACAGTAAACACATCATATACACCGTCCAATTAACCGTTAGTTTCACCTTTTTTATTAGTCATATCTACAGTAAACACATCATATACACCGTCCAATTAACCGTTAGGTTCACCTTTTATTAGTCATATCTACAGTAAACACATCATATACACCGTCCAATTAACCGTTAGGTTCACCTTTTATTAGTCATATCTACAGTAAACACATCATATACACCGTCCACCAACCGTTAGGTTCACCTTTTATTAGTCATATCTACAGTAAACACATCATATACACCGTCCAATTAACCCGTTAGGTTCACCTTTTATTAGTCATATCTACAGTAAACACATCATATACACCGTCCAATTAACCGTTAGTTTCACCTTTTATTAGTCATATCTACAGTAAACACATCATATACACCGTCCAATTAACCGTTAGGTTCACCTTTTTATTAGTCATATCTACAGTAAACACATCATATACACCGTCCAATTAACCGTTAGTTTCACCTTTTATTAGTCATATCTACAGTAAACACATCATATACACCGTCCAATTAACCGTTAGTTTCACCTTTTTATTAGTCATATCTACAGTAAACACATCATATACACCGTCCAATTAACTGTTAGGTTCACCTTTTATTAGTCATATCTACAGTAAACACATCATATACACCGTCCAATTAACCGTTAGTTTCACCTTTTATTAGTCATATCTACAGTAAACACATCATATACACCGTCCAATTAACCGTTAGTTTCACCTTTTATTAGTCATATCTACAGTAAACACATCATATACACCGTCCAATTAACCGTTAGGTTCACCTTTTATTAGTCATATCTACAGTAAACACATCATATACACCGTCCAATTAACCGTTAGGTTCACCTTTTATTAGTCATATCTACAGTAAACACATCATATACACCGTCCAATTAACCGTTAGGTTCACCTTTTATTAGTCATATCTACAGTAAACACATCATATACACCGTCCAATTAACCGTTAGGTTCACCTTTTATTAGTCATATCTACAGTAAACACATCATATACACCGTCCAATTAACCGTTAGTTTCACCTTTTATTAGTCATATCTACAGTAAACACATCATATACACCGTCCAATTAACCGTTAGGTTCACCTTTTATTAGTCATATCTACAGTAAACACATCATATACACCGTCCAATTAACCGTTAGTTACACCTTTTATTAGTCATATCTACAGTAAACACATCATATACACCGTCCAATTAACCGTTAGGTTCACCTTTTATTAGTCATATCTACAGTAAACACATCATATACACCGTCCAATTAACCGTTAGGTTCACCTTTTATTAGTCATATCTACAGTAAACACATCATATACACCGTCCAATTAACCGTTAGTTTCACCTTTTATTAGTCATATCTAGAGTAAACACATCATATACACCGTCCAATTAACCGTTAGGTTCACCTTTTATTAGTCATATCTACAGTAAACACATCATATACACCGTCCAATTAACCGTTAGTTTCACCTTTTTATTAGTCATATCTACAGTAAACACATCATATACACCGTCCAATTAACCGTTAGGTTCACCTTTTATTAGTCATATCTACAGTAAACACATCATATACACCGTCCAATTAACCGTTAGTTTCACCTTTTATTAGTCATATCTACAGTAAACACATCATATACACCGTCCAATTAACCGTTAGGTTCACCTTTTATTAGTCATATCTACAGTAAACACATCATATACACCGCCCAATTAACCGTTAGGTTCACCTTTTATTAGTCATATCTACAGTAAATACATCATATACACCGTCCAATTAACCGTTAGGTTCACCTTTTATTAGTCATATCTACAGTAAATACATCATATACACCGTCCAATTAACCGTTAGGTTCACCTTTTATTAGTCATATCTACAGTAAACACATCATATACACCGTCCAATTAACCGTTAGTTTCACCTTTTATTAGTCATATCTATAGTAAACACATCATATACACCGTCCAATTAACCGTTAGTTTCACCTTTTATTAGTCATATCTACAGTAAACACATCATATACATCGTCCAATTAACCGTTAGTTTCACCTTTTATTAGTCATATCTACAGTAAATACATCATATACACCGCCCAATTAACCGTTAGGTTCACCTTTTATTAGTCATATCTACAGTAAATACATCATATACACCGTCCAATTAACCGTTAGTTTCACCTTTTATTAGTCATATCTACAGTAAACACATCATATACACCGTCCAATTAACCGTTAGGTTCACCTTTTATTAGTCATATCTACAGTAAACACATCATATACACCGTCCAATCAACTGTTAGTTTCACCTTTTATTAGTCATATCTACAGTAAACACATCACTTATACACCGTCCAATTAACCGTTAGGTTCACCTTTTATTAGTCATATCTACAGTAAACACATCATATACACCGTCCAATTAACCGTTAGGTTCACCTTTTATTAGTCATATCTACAGTAAATACATCATATACACCGTCCAATTAACCGTTAGTTTCACCTTTTATTAGTCATATCTATAGTAAACACATCATATACACCGTCAATTAACTCGTTAGTTTCACCTTTTATTAGTCATATCTACAGTAAACACATCATATACACCGTCCAATTAACCGTTAGTTTCACCTTTTATTAGTCATATCTACAGTAAACACATCATATACACCGTCCAATTAACCGTTAGGTTCACCTTTTTATTAGTCATATCTACAGTAAACACATCATATACACCGTCCAATTAACCGTTAGTTTCACCTTTTATTAGTCATATCTATAGTAAACACATCATATACACCGTCCAATTAACCGTTAGTTTCACCTTTTATTAGTCATATCTACAGTAAACACATCATATACACCGTCCAATTAACCGTTAGGTTCACCTTTTATTAGTCATATCTACAGTAAACACATCATATACACCGTCCAATTAACCGTTAGGTTCACCTTTTATTAGTCATATCTACAGTAAACACATCATATACACCGTCCAATTAACCGTTAGTTTCACCTTTTATTAGTCATATCTATAGTAAACACATCATATACACCGCCCAATTAACCGTTAGTTTCACCTTTTATTAGTCATATCTACAGTAAACACATCATATACACCGTCCAATTAACCGTTAGGTTCACCTTTTATTAGTCATATCTACAGTAAACACATCATATACACCGTCCAATTAACCGTTAGGTTCACCTTTTATTAGTCATATCTACAGTAAACACATCATATACACCGGTCCAATTAACCGTTAGTTTCACCTTTTATTAGTCATATCTACAGTAAACACATCATATACACCGTCCAATTAACCGTTAGGTTCACCTTTTTATTAGTCATATCTACAGTAAACACATCATATACACCGTCCAATTAACCGTTAGGTTCACCTTTTATTAGTCATATCTACAGTAAATACATCATATACACCGTCCAATTAACCGTTAGGTTCACCTTTTATTAGTCATATCTACAGTAAACACATCATATACACCGTCCAATTAACCGTTAGTTTCACCTTTTTTATTAGTCATATCTATAGTAAACACATCATATACACCGTCCAATTAACCGTTAGTTTCACCTTTTATTAGTCATATCTACAGTAAACACATCATATACACCGTCCAATTAACCGTTAGTTTCACCTTTTATTAGTCATATCTACAGTAAATACATCATATACACCGTCCAATTAACCGTTAGGTTCACCTTTTATTAGTCATATCTACAGTAAATACATCATATACACCGTCCAATTAACCGTTAGTTTCACCTTTTATTAGTCATATCTACAGTAAACACATCATATACACCGTCCAATTAACCGTTAGGTTCACCTTTTATTAGTCATATCTACAGTAAACACATCATATACACCGTCCAATTAACCGTTAGTTTCACCTTTTATTAGTCATATCTACAGTAAACACATCATATACACCGTCCAATTAACCGTTAGGTTCACCTTTTATTAGTCATATCTACAGTAAACACATCATATACACCGTCCAATTAACCGTTAGTTTCACCTTTTATTAGTCATATCTATAGTAAACACATCATATACACCGTCCAATTAACCGTTAGGTTCACCTTTTTATTAGTCATATCTACAGTAAACACATCATATACACCGTCCCATTAACGTTAGGTTCACCCTTTTATTAGTCATATCTACAGTAAACACATCATATACACCGTCCCAATTAACCGTTAGTTTCACCTTTTATTAGTCATATCTACAGTAAACACATCATATACACCGTCCAATTAACCGTTAGGTTCACCTTTTTATTAGTCATATCTACAGTAAATACATCATATACACCGTCCAATTAACCGTTAGTTTCACCTTTTATTAGTCATATCTACAGTAAATACATCATATACACCGTCCAATTAACCGTTAGGTTCACCTTTTATTAGTCATATCTACAGTAAACACATCATATACACCGTCCAATTAACCGTTAGTTTCTCCTTTTTATTAGTCATATCTACAGTAAACACATCATATACACCGTCCAATTAACCGTTAGGTTCACCTTTTATTAGTCATATCTACAGTAAACACATCATACACCGTCCAATTAACCGTTAGGTTCTGCTTTTATTAGTCATATCTACAGTAAACACATCATATACACCGTCCAATTAACCGTTAGTTTCACCTTTTTATTAGTCATATCTACAGTAAACACATCATATACACCGCCCAATTAACCGTTAGGTTCACCTTTTTATTAGTCATATCTACAGTAAACACATCATATACACCGTCCAATTAACCGTTAGTTTCACCTTTTATTAGTCATATCTACAGTAAACACATCATATACACCGTCCAATTAACCGTTAGGTTCACCTTTTATTAGTCATATCTACAGTAAACACATCATATACACCGTCCAATTAACCGTTAGGTTCACCTTTTATTAGTCATATCTACAGTAAATACATCATATACACCGTCCAATTAACCGTTAGGTTCACCTTTTATTAGTCATATCTACAGTAAACACATCATATACACCGTCCAATTAACCGTTAGTTTCACCTTTTATTAGTCATATCTACAGTAAACACATCATATACACCGTCCAATTAACCGTTAGGTTCACCTTTTATTAGTCATATCTACAGTAAACACATCAATACACCGTCCAATGTAACCGTTAGTTTCACCTTTTATTAGTCATATCTACAGTAAACACATCATATACACCGTCCAATTAACCGTTAGTTTCACCTTTTATTAGTCATATCTACAGTAAACACATCATATACACCGTCCAATTAACCGTTAGGTTCACCTTTTATTAGTCATATCTACAGTAAATACATCATATACACCGTCCAATTAACCGTTAGGTTCACCTTTTATTAGTCATATCTACAGTAAACACATCATATACACCGTCCAATTAACCGTTAGTTTCACCTTTTATTAGTCATATCTACAGTAAAACACATCATATACACCGTCCAATTAACTCGTTAGGTTCACCTTTTATTAGTCATATCTACAGTAAACACATCATATACACCGTCCAATTAACCGTTAGTTTCACCTTTTATTAGTCATATCTACAGTAAACACATCATATACACCGTCCAATTAACCGTTAGGTTCACCTTTTATTAGTCATATCTACAGTAAACACATCATATACACCGTCCATTAACCGTTAGTTTCACCTTTAAATTAGTCATATCTACAGTAAACACATCATATACACCGTCCAATTAACCGTTAGTTTCACCTTTTATTAGTCATATCTACAGTAAACACATCATATACACCGTCCAATTAACCGTTAGGTTCACCTTTTATTAGTCATATCTACAGTAAACACATCATATACACCGTCCAATTAACCGTTAGGTTCACCTTTTATTAGTCATATCTACAGTAAACACATCATATACACCGTCCAATTAACCGTTAGGTTCACCTTTTATTAGTCATATCTACAGTAAACACATCATATACACCGTCCAATTAACCGTTAGGTTCACCTTTTATTAGTCATATCTACAGTAAACACATCATATACACCGTCCAATTAACCGTTAGTTTCACCTTTTATTAGTCATATCTACAGTAAACACATCATATACACCGTCCAATTAACCGTTAGGTTCACCTTTTATTAGTCATATCTACAGTAAACACATCATATACACCGTCCAATTAACCGTTAGTTTCACCTTTTTATTAGTCATATCTACAGTAAACACATCATATACACCGTCCAATTAACCGTTAGGTTCACCTTTTATTAGTCATATCTACAGTAAACACATCATATACACCGTCCAATTAACCGTTAGTTTCACCTTTTATTAGTCATATCTACAGTAAACACATCATATACACCGTCCAATTAACCGTTAGGTTCACCTTTTTATTAGTCATATCTACAGTAAACACATCATATACACCGTCCAATTAACCGTTAGTTTCACCTTTTATTAGTCATATCTACAGTAAACACATCATATACACCGTCCAATTAACCGTTAGTTTCACCTTTTATTAGTCATATCTACAGTAAACACATCATATACACCGTCCAATTAACCGTTAGGTTCACCTTTTATTAGTCATATCTACAGTAAACACATCATATACACCGGCCCATCAACCGTTAGGTTCACCTTTTTATTAGTCATATCTACAGTAAACACATCATATACACCGTCCAATTAACCGTTAGGTTCACCTTTTATTAGTCATATCTACAGTAAACACATCATATACACCGTCCAATTAACCGTTAGGTTCACCTTTTATTAGTCATATCTACAGTAAACACATCATATACACCGTCCAATTAACCGTTAGTTTCACCTTTTATTAGTCATATCTACAGTAAACACATCATATACACCGTCCAATTAACCGTTAGGTTCACCTTTTATTAGTCATATCTACAGTAAAACACATCATATACACCGTCCAATTAACGCGTTAGTTACACCTTTTATTAGTCATATCTACAGTAAACACATCATATACACCGTCCAATTAACCGTTAGGTTCACCTTTTATTAGTCATATCTACAGTAAACACATCATATACACCGTCCAATTAACCGTTAGGTTCACCTTTTATTAGTCATATCTACAGTAAACACATCATATACACCGTCCAATTAACGCTATTGTTCACCTTTTATTAGTCATATCTAGAGTAAACACATCATATACACCGTCCAATTAACCGTTAGGTTCACCTTTTATTAGTCATATCTACAGTAAACACATCATATACACCGTCCAATTAACCGTTAGTTTCACCTTTTATTAGTCATATCTACAGTAAACACATCATATACACCGTCCAATTAACCGTTAGGTTCACCTTTTATTAGTCATATCTACAGTAAACACATCATATACACCGTCCAATTAACCGTTAGTTTCACCTTTTATTAGTCATATCTACAGTAAACACATCATATACACCGTCCAATTAACCGTTAGGTTCACCTTTTATTAGTCATATCTACAGTAAACACATCATATACACCGTCCAATTAACCGTTAGGTTCACCTTTTATTAGTCATATCTACAGTAAATACATCATATACACCGTCCAATTAACCGTTAGGTTCACCTTTTATTAGTCATATCTACAGTAAATACATCATATACACCGTCCAATTAACCGTTAGGTTCACCTTTTATTAGTCATATCTACAGTAAACACATCATATACACCGTCCAATTAACCGTTAGTTTCACCTTTTATTAGTCATATCTATAGTAAACACATCATATACACCGTCCAATTAACCGTTAGTTTCACCTTTTATTAGTCATATCTACAGTAAACACATCATATACATCGTCCAATTAACCGTTAGTTTCACCTTTTTATTAGTCATATCTACAGTAAATACATCATATACACCGTCCAATTAACCGTTAGGTTCACCTTTTATTAGTCATATCTACAGTAAATACATCATATACACCGTCCAATTAACCGTTAGTTTCACCTTTTATTAGTCATATCTACAGTAAACACATCATATACACCGTCCAATTAACCGTTAGGTTCACCTTTTATTAGTCATATCTACAGTAAACACATCATATACACCGTCCAATTAACCGTTAGTTTCACCTTTTATTAGTCATATCTACAGTAAACACATCATATACACGTCCCAATTAACCGTTAGGTTCACCTTTTATTAGTCATATCTACAGTAAATACATCATATACACCGTCCAATTAACCGTTAGTTTCACCTTTTATTAGTCATATCTATAGTAAACACATCATATACACCGTCCAATTAACCGTTAGTTTCACCCTTTTATTAGTCATATCTACAGTAAACACATCATATACACCGTCCAATTAACCGTTAGTTTCACCCTTTTTATTAGTCATATCTACAGTAAACACATCATATACACCGTCCAATTAACCGTTAGGTTCACCTTTTATTAGTCATATCTACAGTAAACACATCATATACACCGTCCAATTAACCGTTAGTTTCACCTTTTATTAGTCATATCTATAGTAAACACATCATATACACCGTCCAATTAACCGTTAGTTTCACCTTTTATTAGTCATATCTACAGTAAACACATCATATACACCGTCCAATTAACCGTTAGGTTCACCTTTTATTAGTCATATCTACAGTAAACACATCATATACACCGTCCCATTAACCGTTAGGTTCACCCTTTTATTAGTCATATCTACAGTAAACACATCATATACACCGTCCAATTAACCGTTAGTTTCACCTTTTATTAGTCATATCTATAGTAAACACATCATATACACCGTCCAATTAACCGTTAGTTTCACCTTTTATTAGTCATATCTACAGTAAACACATCATATACACCGTCCAATTAACCGTTAGGTTCACCTTTTATTAGTCATATCTACAGTAAACACATCATATACACCGGCCCAATTAACCGTTAGGTTCACCTTTTATTAGTCATATCTACAGTAAACACATCATATACACCGTCCAATTAACCGTTAGTTTCACCTTTTATTAGTCATATCTACAGTAAACACATCATATACACCGTCCAATTAACCGTTAGGTTCACCTTTTATTAGTCATATCTACAGTAAACACATCATATACACCGTCCAATTAACCGTTAGGTTCACCTTTTATTAGTCATATCTACAGTAAATACATCATATACACCGTCCAATTAACCGTTAGGTTCACCTTTTATTAGTCATATCTACAGTAAACACATCATATACACCGTCCAATTAACCGTTAGTTTCACCTTTTATTAGTCATATCTATAGTAAACACATCATATACACCGTCCAATTAACCGTTAGTTTCACCTTTTATTAGTCATATCTACAGTAAACACATCATATACACCGTCCAATTAACCGTTAGTTTCACCTTTTATTAGTCATATCTACAGTAAATACATCATATACACCGTCCAATTAACCGTTAGGTTCACCTTTTATTAGTCATATCTACAGTAAATACATCATATACACCGTCCAATTAACCGTTAGTTTCACCTTTTATTAGTCATATCTACAGTAAACACATCATATACACCGTCCAATTAACCGTTAGGTTCACCTTTTATTAGTCATATCTACAGTAAACACATCATATACACCGTCCAATTAACCGTTAGTTTCACCTTTTTATTAGTCATATCTACAGTAAACACATCATATACACCGTCCAATTAACCGTTAGGTTCACCTTTTATTAGTCATATCTACAGTAAACACATCATATACACCGTCCAATTAACCGTTAGTTTCACCTTTTATTAGTCATATCTATAGTAAACACATCATATACACCGTCCAATTAACCGTTAGGTTCACCTTTTATTAGTCATATCTACAGTAAACACATCATATACACCGTCCAATTAACCGTTAGGTTCACCTTTTATTAGTCATATCTACAGTAAACACATCATATACACCGTCCAATTAACCGTTAGTTTCACCTTTTATTAGTCATATCTATAGTAAACACATCATATACACCGTCCAATTAACCGTTAGGTTCACCTTTTATTAGTCATATCTACAGTAAACACATCATATACACCGTCCAATTAACCGTTAGGTTCACCTTTTATTAGTCATATCTACAGTAAACACATCATATACACCGTCCAATTAACCGTTAGGTTCACCTTTTATTAGTCATATCTACAGTAAACACATCATATACACCGTCCAATTAACCGTTAGGTTCACCCTTTTATTAGTCATATCTACAGTAAACACATCATATACACCGTCCAATTAACGTTAGGTTCACCTTTTTATTAGTCATATCTACAGTAAACACATCATATACACCGTCCAATTAACCATTAGTTTCACCTTTTATTAGTCATATCTACAGTAAACACATCAATCAATCAATTTTATTTTATATAGCCCTTCTTACATCAGCTAATATCTCGAAGTGCTGTACAGAAACCCAGCCTAAAACCCCAAACAGCTAGTAATGCAGGTGTAGAAGCACGGTGGCTAGGAAAACTCCCTAGAAAGGCAAAACCTAGGAAGAAACCTAGAGAGGAACCAGGCTATGAGGGGTGGCCAGTCCTCTTCTGGCTGTGCCGGGTGGAGATTATAACAGAACCATGCCAAGATGTTCAAAATGTTCATAAGTGACAAGCATGGTCAAATAATAATCAGGAATAAATCTCAGTTGGCTTTTCATAGCCGATCATTAGAGTTTAAAACAGCAGGTCTGGGACAGGTAGGGGTTCCATAACCGCAGGCAGAACAGTTTAAACTGGAATAGCAGCAAGGCCAGGCGGACTGGGGACAGCAAGGAGTCACCACGGCCGGTAGTCCCGACGTATGGTCCTAGGGGCTCAGGTCTCTCAGTTGGCTTTTCATAGCCGATCATTTAGAGTTGAAAACAGCAGGTCTGGGACAGGTAGGGGTTTCGTAGCCGCAGGCAGAACAGTTGAAACTGGAATAGCAGCAAGGCCAGGCGGACTGGGGACAGCAAGGTGTCATCATGCCCGGTAGTCCTGACGTATGGTCCTAGGGCTCAGGTTCTCAGAGAGAAAGAGAGAACGAGAGAATTAGAGAGAGCATACTTAAATTCACACAGGACACTGGATAAGACAGGAGAAGTACTCCAGGTATAACCAACTAACCCCAGCCCCCGACACATAAACTACTGCAGCATAAATACTGGAGGCTGAGACAGGAGCGGTCCGGAGACACTGTGGCCCCATCCGAAGAAACCCCGGACAGGGCCAAACAGGAAGGATATAACCCCACCCACTCCGCCAAAGCACAGCCCCCGCACCACTAGAGGGATATCCCCAACCACCAACTTACAATCCTGAGACAAGGCCGAGTATAGCCCACAGAGGTCTCCACCACAGCACAAACCAAGGGGGGCGCCAACCCAGACAGGAAGATCACGTCAGTAACTCAACCCACTCAAGTGACGCACCCCTCCCAGGGACGGCATGAAAGAGCACCAGCAAGCCAGTGACTCAGCCCCTGCAACAGGGTTAGAGGCAGAGAACCCCAGTGGAGAGGGGAACCGGCCCGGCAGAGACAGCAAGGGCTGTTCGTTGCTCCAGCCTTTCCGTTCACCTTCACACTCCTGGGCCAGACTACACTCAATCATATGACCTACTGAAGAGATAAGTCTTCAGTAAAGACTTAAAGGTTGAGACCGAGTCTGCGTCTCTCACATGGGTAGGCAGACTGTTCCATAAAAATGGAGATCTACAGGAGAAAGCCCTGCCTCCCGCTGTTTGCTTAGAAATTCTAGGGACAATTAGGAGGCCTGCGTCTTGTGACCGTAGCGTACGTATTGGTATGTACGGCAGGACCAACTCGGAAAGATAGGTAGGAGCAAGCCCATGTAACGCTTTATAGGTTAACAGTAAAACCTTGAAATCAGCCCTTGCCTTAACAGGAAGCCAGTGTAGGGAAGCTAGCACTGGAGTAATATGATCAAATTTCTTGGTTCTAGTCAGGATTCTAGCAGCCGTATTTAGCACTAACTGAAGTTTATTTAGTGCTTTATCCGGGTAGCCGGAAAATAGAGCATTGCAGTAGTCTAATCTAGAAGTAACAAATGCATTGTCACGGTTCAGACAGACGACAAGAGGACCACAATTGCGTCACACCAGAAAGTTTATTTAAACTTAAGGGGAAAGGGATGTAGGGAGTGAGTGAAGGGCTCCAGGGGTTATCCCGTCCGATGTGCTGGGTCTGTGCCTCCCCCCAGTGGCAGCGATCGTCCGATGACGCCGGTGGTTGGTGGTCCAGAAGTCCTGGGGGGGAAACACAGACACAACGGGGCGGAATGAAACCAGGCAGCAGTACAGTTCAAGGGAAAACCAAAATACGTAGTAGCAAGGCAGAAGGCTGGTCAGAGTTACCGGGATTGAAGAGTAGTCAGGAGTCGTAATGGCAGAAGCAGGTCTGGATCTCCTGAGGCAGAAGAGTATCCAAAAACCAGGCAGGTCCGGGGTCACAAAACCAGGGTGAGCCAGAAGCGCGAGCAAACAGGTTCGGGTGTGAGCTTTGCAGACGATCTGACACCGGAGAGCTGAAAGACAGGGCCTTAAATACTGGGAGAGGTTAGTGGGTAATGCAGCGCAGCTGGCAGAGTAATTAGAGCCGAGCAGAGCAGGGACAGGTGGAGCTAGTTAGGCTGAGTAGAGAGAGGGAGGTGAGCAGAGTGGAAGATAGTGGAAACCAATTAAGGTGGTAACCCGGTGGAGTGAGAGGGCTCATGACAGAACCCCCCCAAGGGACGGCCCCAGAAGTCCCAAGAGCAACACCACGCCGGGCGGGAGGAGGGGAGCCGGAGGAGGGCTAGAACTCCTCCGAACGGTCCGAGTGAACGTCCTCATCCTCGGAGGAAGCCGGAGGGCCGTGGTCGGGGAGATGGGACAGGTCCCGAGACAGGGTCAGGCACAGGACAGGAAGCCGAGCGGGCCGGACGGTTAGGGACCCCTCTGGGGCGGCCCCTACGGATTGCAGGTTGATCAGGATGCCGTTGGTGGAAAGCGGTGATGAGAGTCCTATCCACAATCCGACTAGCTGGCACCCAGGTCCTTTCCTCAGGTCCATAGCCCTCCCAGTCAATGAGGTACTGGAGACCCCTACCCCTCCGTCTGGACCGAAGCAGGCGGCGGACGGTGTAAACCAGACCACCTTCGACGAGCCGTGGAGGAGGAGGACAAGGCGCAGCAGGGACCAGCGGACTCCTGGGCACAGGCAGGGGCTGCAGCAATCCGGCTGGGGGCTGGCAGGACGACTTGTGTTGGTTGCAGATGGGGCAGGCTTGGACGAATTCCCGTACATCCTTCCTCAGAGAGGGCCACCAGAACCTCTGGGCGAGCAGGTTGTAAGTGCGGGTGGAGCCAGGGTGACAAGCTAGGCGGGAGTCATGTCCCCACTGAACGACCTGGGACCTCAGGTCTTCGGGGACAAAAAGGCGGTCAGCTGGGCAAGTGCTGGGACCTGGCTGGTTACGGAGAGCCTCCAGCACCTGTTCCTCAACAGCCCAGGTCAGAGCTGCAACGATGCAGGGACTTGGCAGAATCGACACAGGGTCCTTGGAGGGGTCAGGAGCGGAGTTAGTAGGTACTGGCCGAGGGGGTAGTGCGGCGGCAAGCAGGCAGGTTCGGTGGCAGTCCTCTCCCCACTCCCTGATCACCCCGGTCACCCAGTCGAGCTGAGGGTTGTGCCGGCGGAGCCATGGGTAACCCAGGATGAGGGGTTGGCCTGGAGAGGGGAGCAGGTGAAACTGGATAGTTTCTTGATGGTTTCCGGACAGACCCATCGAGACCGGGGGCCGTGACATGAGTGACCGATCCGAGTAAGTGTCCGTCCAGTGCCCGGGCAGGAATAGGAGGTGTCAAACGGAGGTTCTCCAGTCCCAGTTGGCGTGCCAGCTTGATGTCCATTATGTTGGCTTCGGCGCCAGAATCCACCAGAGCAGCCAGGGTGTGAGTTGAGTCAGGGAGGCGGAGGTGAACTTGCAGCAGGGGTTTGCGGTCGGAGGACTGGATGGTCATTGAACTCAACCGGACTCCCCCTATGCCCGGTGAGCTTCGGCCCTTTAAAGGGCAGGTTACCACACGATGTCCATCACCTCCACAATAGAGGCAGAGGTTTGAGGTGAAGCGTCGCTGGCGCTCTGCAGGAGTGAGAGAGGCTCGCCCAATCTCCATAGGCTCAGACTGATCAAGCTGACCTGGGTGAGTGGCAGTAGATGACAGGAGCCCAGTCGGATCTCTCCGAATGCCGGTAGTAGGTGGACCTTGGCGCCCCCCCTCTCACGACCGACGGGTCTGTATCCCTCTGTCGATCCTGACAGTCAGTGCGATGGCTTCATCAAGAGTGGAAGGCAGTTCATGGGAGACCAACTCGTCCTTGATATAGTCAGCCAAACTATGGAAGAACGCGTCCACCAACGATGGTGTGTTCCAAGAACTTCGTCTAGCCAGGGTTCGGAAGTCGATGGAATGGTCTGCGACTGTACGTCTGCCTTGTCGAATACTGAACAGTTCACGAGACGCCTCTGCGGTTGGTGAATCCAGGTCAAACACCTTCAGCATCTCCTCAGCAAACAGGTCGAAGGTTGCACATGCGGGGGTTTGACGTTCGAACTCTGCTGTTCCCCAGAGTCGAGCTCGGCCCGTCAGGTGAGTGATGGCATACCCAACTCTAGCCCCCTCCGTGGCGAAGGTCCTTGGCTGCAAGGAGAACTGAAGTCGGCAGCTAGTCAGGAATGGCCGGACCTGGGTTGAATCGCCGTTGAACCGCTCGGGGTTTCCAATCTTGGGTTCGGAGCAGCGGCTGCAATGACCGGGGCAGGTAACTCGGGGGCAGGGCTGGTGGGCAGACTGGCTGGGGTCAGGTTGGTGAGGAGTTGAATGATCATGGCGAGTTGTTGTTGCTGCTGCTGGGACTGCTGCTGGTGCTGCTGGAACTGCTGATGCTGTTGGTGGCCGACCTGAAGCAGAGAGGAGATGACGCCGCTCATGCGGCCTAGCTCTCTCTCAGTGTGTTCCAGGCGTAGCATGACGGTGGGTTGCTCAGGCTCTTCGGTTTCCATGTCGGGGGAAGTGTGCGCTGAGTCCATGATGGTCAGATCGTACTGTCACGGTTCAGACAGACGACAAGAGGACCACAATTGCGTCACACCAGAAAGTTTATTTAAACTTAAGGGGAAAGGGATGTAGGGAGTGAGTGAAGGCTCCAGGGGTTATCCCGTCCGATGTGCTGGGTCTGTGCCTCCCCCCAGTGGCAGCGATGCGTCCGATGACGCCGGTGGTTGGTGGTCCAGAAGTCCTGGGGGAAACACAGACACAACGGGCGGGAATGAAACCAGGCAGCAGTACAGTTCAAGGGAAAACCAAAATACGTAGTAGCAAGGCAGAAGGCTGGTCAGAGTTACCGGGATTGAAGAGTAGTCAGGAGTCGTAATGGCAGAAGCAGGTCTGGATCTCCTGAGGCAGAAGAGTATCCAAAAACCAGGCAGGTCCGGGGTCACAAAACCAGGGTGAGCCAGAAGCGCGAGCAAACAGGTTCCGGGTGTGAGCTTTGCAGACGATCTGACACCGGAGAGCTGAAAGACAGGGCCTTAAATACTGGGAGAGGTTAGTGGGTAATGCAGCGCAGCTGGCAGAGTAATTAGAGCCGAGCAGAGCAGGGACAGGTGGAGCTAGTTAGGCTGAGTAGAGAGAGGGAGGTGAGCAGAGTGGAAGATAGTGGAAACCAATTAAGGTGGTAACCCGGTGGAGTGAGAGGGCTCATGACATGCATGGATTAATTTTTCTGCATCATTTTTGGACAGAAAATTTCTGATTTTTGCAATGTTACGTAGATGGAAAAAAGCTGTCCTTGAAACAGTCTTGATATGTTCGTCAAAAGAGAGATCAGGGTCAAGAGTATCATCATATACATCATATCATATACACCGTCCAATTAACCGTTAGGTTCACCTTTTATTTGTCATATCTACAGTAAACACATCATATACACCGTCCAATTAACCGTTAGGTTCACCTTTTATTAGTCATATCTACAGTAAACACATCATATACACCGTCCAATTAACCGTTAGTTTCACCTTTTATTAGTCATATCTACAGTAAACACATCATATACACCGTCCAATTAACCGTTAGGTTCACCTTTTATTAGTCATATCTACAGTAAACACATCATATACACCGTCCAATTAACCGTTAGTTTCACCTTTTATTAGTCATATCTACAGTAAACACATCATATACACCGTCCAATTAACCGTTAGTTTCACCTTTTATTAGTCATATCTACAGTAAACACATCATATACACCGTCCAATTAACCGTTAGGTTCACCTTTTATTAGTCATATCTACAGTAAACACATCATATACACCGTCCAATTAACCGTTAGTTTCACCTTTTATTAGTCATATCTACAGTAAACACATCATATACACCGTCCAATTAACCGTTAGGTTCACCTTTTATTAGTCATATCTACAGTAAACACATCATATACACCGTCCAATTAACCGTTAGTTTCACCTTTTATTAGTCATATCTACAGTAAACACATCATATACACCGTCCAATTAACCGTTAGGTTCACCTTTTATTAGTCATATCTACAGTAAACACATCATATACACCGTCCAATTAACCGTTAGTTTCACCTTTTATTAGTCATATCTACAGTAAACACATCATATACACCGTCCAATTAACCGTTAGTTTCACCTTTTATTAGTCATATCTACAGTAAACACATCATATACACCGTCCAATTAACCGTTAGTTTCACCTTTTATTAGTCATATCTACAGTAAATACATCATATACACCGTCCAATTAACCGTTAGGTTCACCCTCTATTAGTCATATCTACAGTAAATACATCATATACACCGTCCAATTAACCGTTAGTTTCACCTTTTATTAGTCATATCTACAGTAAATACATCATATACACCGTCCAATTAACCGTTAGGTTCACCTTTTATTAGTCATATCTACAGTAAACACATCATATACACCGTCCAATTAACCGTTAGTTTCACCTTTTATTAGTCATATCTACAGTAAACACATCATATACACCGTCCAATTAACCGTTAGGTTCACCTTTTATTAGTCATATCTACAGTAAACACATCATATACACCGTCCAATTAACCGTTAGGTTCACCTTTTATTTGTCATATCTACAGTAAATACATCATATACACCGTCCAATTAACCGTTAGTTTCACCTTTTATTAGTCATATCTATAGTAAACACATCATATACACCGTCCAATTAACCGTTAGTTTCACCTTTTATTAGTCATATCTACAGTAAACACATCATATACACCGTCCAATTAACCGTTAGTTTCACCTTTTATTAGTCATATCTACAGTAAACACATCATATACACCGTCCAATTAACCGTTAGGTTCACCTTTTATTAGTCATATCTACAGTAAACACATCATATACACCGTCCAATTAACCGTTAGTTTCACCTTTTATTAGTCATATCTATAGTAAACACATCATATACACCGTCCAATTAACCGTTAGTTTCACCTTTTATTAGTCATATCTACAGTAAACACATCATATACACCGTCCAATTAACCGTTAGGTTCACCTTTTATTAGTCATATCTACAGTAAACACATCATATACACCGTCCAATTAACCGTTAGGTTCACCTTTTATTAGTCATATCTACAGTAAACACATCATATACACCGTCCAATTAACCGTTAGTTTCACCTTTTATTAGTCATATCTATAGTAAACACATCATATACACCGTCCAATTAACCGTTAGTTTCACCTTTTATTAGTCATATCTACAGTAAACACATCATATACACCGTCCAATTAACCGTTAGGTTCACCTTTTATTAGTCATATCTACAGTAAACACATCATATACACCGTCCAATTAACCGTTAGGTTCACCTTTTATTAGTCATATCTACAGTAAACACATCATATACACCGTCCAATTAACCGTTAGTTTCACCTTTTATTAGTCATATCTACAGTAAACACATCATATACACCGTCCAATTAACCGTTAGGTTCACCTTTTATTAGTCATATCTACAGTAAACACATCATATACACCGTCCAATTAACCGTTAGGTTCACCTTTTATTAGTCATATCTACAGTAAATACATCATATACACCGTCCAATTAACCGTTAGGTTCACCTTTTATTAGTCATATCTACAGTAAACACATCATATACACCGTCCAATTAACCGTTAGTTTCACCTTTTATTAGTCATATCTATAGTAAACACATCATATACACCGTCCAATTAACCGTTAGTTTCACCTTTTATTAGTCATATCTACAGTAAACACATCATATACACCGTCCAATTAACCGTTAGTTTCACCTTTTATTAGTCATATCTACAGTAAATACATCATATACACCGTCCAATTAACCGTTAGGTTCACCTTTTATTAGTCATATCTACAGTAAATACATCATATACACCGTCCAATTAACCGTTAGTTTCACCTTTTATTAGTCATATCTACAGTAAACACATCATATACACCGTCCAATTAACCGTTAGGTTCACCTTTTATTAGTCATATCTACAGTAAACACATCATATACACCGTCCAATTAACCGTTAGTTTCACCTTTTATTAGTCATATCTACAGTAAACACATCATATACACCGTCCAATTAACCGTTAGGTTCACCTTTTATTAGTCATATCTACAGTAAACACATCATATACACCGTCCAATTAACCGTTAGTTTCACCTTTTATTAGTCATATCTATAGTAAACACATCATATACACCGTCCAATTAACCGTTAGGTTCACCTTTTATTAGTCATATCTACAGTAAACACATCATATACACCGTCCAATTAACCGTTAGGTTCACCTTTTATTAGTCATATCTACAGTAAACACATCATATACACCGTCCAATTAACCGTTAGTTTCACCTTTTATTAGTCATATCTATAGTAAACACATCATATACACCGTCCAATTAACCGTTAGGTTCACCTTTTATTAGTCATATCTACAGTAAACACATCATATACACCGTCCAATTAACCGTTAGGTTCACCTTTTATTAGTCATATCTACAGTAAACACATCATATACACCGTCCAATTAACCGTTAGGTTCACCTTTTATTAGTCATATCTACAGTAAACACATCATATACACCGTCCAATTAACCGTTAGGTTCACCTTTTATTAGTCATATCTACAGTAAACACATCATATACACCGTCCAATTAACCGTTAGGTTCACCTTTTATTAGTCATATCTACAGTAAACACATCATATACACCGTCCAATTAACCATTAGTTTCACCTTTTATTAGTCATATCTACAGTAAACACATCATATACACCGTCCAATTAACCGTTAGGTTCACCTTTTATTTGTCATATCTACAGTAAACACATCATATACACCGTCCAATTAACCGTTAGGTTCACCTTTTTATTAGTCATATCTACAGTAAACACATCATATACACCGTCCAATTAACCGTTAGTTTCACCTTTTATTAGTCATATCTACAGTAAACACATCATATACACCGTCCAATTAACCGTTAGGTTCACCTTTTATTAGTCATATCTACAGTAAACACATCATATACACCGTCCAATTAACCGTTAGTTTCACCTTTTATTAGTCATATCTACAGTAAACACATCATATACACCGTCCAATTAACCGTTAGTTTCACCTTTTATTAGTCATATCTACAGTAAACACATCATATACACCGTCCAATTAACCGTTAGGTTCACCTTTTATTAGTCATATCTACAGTAAACACATCATATACACCGTCCAATTAACCGTTAGTTTCACCTTTTATTAGTCATATCTACAGTAAACACATCATATACACCGTCCAATTAACCGTTAGGTTCACCTTTTATTAGTCATATCTACAGTAAACACATCATATACACCGTCCAATTAACCGTTAGTTTCACCTTTTATTAGTCATATCTACAGTAAACACATCATATACACCGTCCAATTAACCGTTAGGTTCACCTTTTTATTAGTCATATCTACAGTAAACACATCATATACACCGTCCAATTAACCGTTAGTTTCACCTTTTATTAGTCATATCTACAGTAAACACATCATATACACCGTCCAATTAACCGTTAGTTTCACCTTTTATTAGTCATATCTACAGTAAACACATCATATACACCGTCCAATTAACCGTTAGTTTCACCTTTTATTAGTCATATCTACAGTAAATACATCATATACACCGTCCAATTAACCGTTAGGTTCACCTTTTATTAGTCATATCTACAGTAAATACATCATATACACCGTCCAATTAACCGTTAGTTTCACCTTTTATTAGTCATATCTACAGTAAACACATCATATACACCGTCCAATTAACCGTTAGGTTCACCTTTTATTAGTCATATCTACAGTAAACACATCATATACACCGTCCAATTAACCGTTAGTTTCACCTTTTATTAGTCATATCTACAGTAAACACATCATATACACCGTCCAATTAACCGTTAGGTTCACCTTTTATTAGTCATATCTACAGTAAACACATCATATACACCGTCCAATTAACCGTTAGGTTCACCTTTTATTAGTCATATCTACAGTAAATACATCATATACACCGTCCAATTAACCGTTAGTTTCACCTTTTATTAGTCATATCTACAGTAAACACATCATATACACCGTCCAATTAACCGTTAGGTTCACCTTTTATTAGTCATATCTACAGTAAATACATCATATACACCGTCCAATTAACCGTTAGTTTCACCTTTTATTAGTCATATCTACAGTAAACACATCATATACACCGTCCAATTAACCGTTAGTTTCACCTTTTATTAGTCATATCTACAGTAAACACATCATATACACCGTCCAATTAACCGTTAGGTTCACCTTTTATTAGTCATATCTACAGTAAATACATCATATACACCGTCCAATTAACCGTTAGTTTCACCTTTTATTAGTCATATCTACAGTAAACACATCATATACACCGTCCAATTAACCGTTAGGTTCACCTTTTATTAGTCATATCTACAGTAAACACATCATATACACCGTCCAATTAACCGTTAGTTTCTCCTTTTATTAGTCATATCTATAGTAAACACATCATATACACCGTCCAATTAACCGTTAGGTTCACCTTTTATTAGTCATATCTACAGTAAACACATCATATACACCGTCCAATTAACCGTTAGGTTCACCTTTTATTAGTCATATCTACAGTAAACACATCATATACACCGTCCAATTAACCGTTAGGTTCACCTTTTATTAGTCATATCTACAGTAAACACATCATATACACCGTCCAATTAACCGTTAGGTTCACCTTTTATTAGTCATATCTACAGTAAACACATCATATACACCGTCCAATTAACCGTTAGTTTCACCTTTTATTAGTCATATCTATAGTAAACACATCATATACACCGTCCAATTAACCGTTAGGTTCACCTTTTATTAGTCATATCTACAGTAAACACATCATATACACCGTCCAATTAACCGTTAGTTTCACCTTTTATTAGTCATATCTATAGTAAACACATCATATACACCGTCCAATTAACCGTTAGTTTCACCTTTTATTAGTCATATCTACAGTAAACACATCATATACACCGTCCAATTAACCGTTAGGTTCACCTTTTATTAGTCATATCTACAGTAAACACATCATATACACCGTCCAATTAACCGTTAGGCTCACCTTTTATTAGTCATATCTACAGTAAACACATCATATACACCGTCCAATTAACCGTTAGTTTCACCTTTTATTAGTCATATCTATAGTAAACACATCATATACACCGTCCAATTAACCGTTAGTTTCACCTTTTATTAGTCATATCTACAGTAAACACATCATATACACCGTCCAATTAACCGTTAGTTTCACCTTTTATTAGTCATATCTACAGTAAACACATCATATACACCGTCCAATTAACCGTTAGGTTCACCTTTTATTAGTCATATCTACAGTAAACACATCATATACACCGTCCAATTAACCGTTAGTTTCACCTTTTATTAGTCATATCTATAGTAAACACATCATATACACCGTCCAATTAACCGTTAGGTTCACCTTTTATTAGTCATATCTATAGTAAACACATCATATACACCGTCCAATTAACCGTTAGGTTCACCTTTTATTAGTCATATCTACAGTAAACACATCATATACACCGTCCAATTAACCGTTAGGTTCACCTTTTATTAGTCATATCTACAGTAAACACATCATATACACCGTCCAATTAACCGTTAGGTTCACCTTTTATTAGTCATATCTACAGTAAACACATCATATACACCGTCCAATTAACCGTTAGGTTCACCTTTTATTAGTCATATCTACAGTAAACACATCATATACACCGTCCAATTAACCATTAGTTTCACCTTTTATTAGTCATATCTACAGTAAACACATCATATACACCGTCCAATTAACCGTTAGGTTCACCTTTTATTTGTCATATCTACAGTAAACACATCATATACACCGTCCAATTAACCGTTAGGTTCACCTTTTATTAGTCATATCTACAGTAAACACATCATATACACCGTCCAATTAACCGTTAGTTTCACCTTTTATTAGTCATATCTACAGTAAACACATCATATACACCGTCCAATTAACCGTTAGGTTCACCTTTTATTAGTCATATCTACAGTAAACACATCATATACACCGTCCAATTAACCGTTAGTTTCACCTTTTATTAGTCATATCTACAGTAAACACATCATATACACCGTCCAATTAACCGTTAGGTTCACCTTTTATTAGTCATATCTACAGTAAACACATCATATACACCGTCCAATTAACCGTTAGGTTCACCTTTTATTAGTCATATCTACAGTAAACACATCATATACACCGTCCAATTAACCGTTAGTTTCTCCTTTTTATTAGTCATATCTACAGTAAACACATCATATACACCGTCCAATTAACCGTTAGTTTCACCTTTTATTAGTCATATCTACAGTAAACACATCATATACACCGTCCAATTAACCGTTAGGTTCACCTTTTTATTAGTCATATCTACAGTAAATACATCATATACACCGTCCAATTAACCGTTAGGTTCACCTTTTATTAGTCATATCTACAGTAAACACATCATATACACCGTCCAATTAACCGTTAGGTTCACCTTTTATTAGTCATATCTACAGTAAACACATCATATACACCGTCCAATTAACCGTTAGGTTCACCTTTTTATTAGTCATATCTACAGTAAACACATCATATACACCGTACAATTAACCGTTAGGTTCACCTTTTATTAGTCATATCTACAGTAAACACATCATATACACCGTCCAATTAACCGTTAGTTTCACCTTTTATTAGTCATATCTACAGTAAACACATCATATACACCGTCCAATTAACCGTTAGGTTCACCTTTTATTAGTCATATCTATAGTAAACACATCATATACACCGTCCAATTAACCGTTAGGTTCACCTTTTATTAGTCATATCTACAGTAAACACATCATATACACCGTCCAATTAACCGTTAGGTTCACCTTTTATTAGTCATATCTACAGTAAATACATCATATACACCGTCCAATTAACCGTTACGTTCACCTTTTATTAGTCATATCTACAGTAAACACATCATATACACCGTCCAATTAACCGTTAGTTTCACCTTTTATTAGTCATATCTACAGTAAACACATCATATACACCGTCCAATTAACCGTTAGGTTCACCTTTTATTAGTCATATCTACAGTAAACACATCATATACACCGTCCAATTAACCGTTAGTTTCACCTTTTTATTAGTCATATCTACAGTAAACACATCATATACACCGTCCAATTAACCGTTAGGTTCACCTTTTATTAGTCATATCTACAGTAAACACATCATATACACCGTCCAATTAACCGTTAGTTTCACCTTTTATTAGTCATATCTACAGTAAACACATCATATACACCGTCCAATTAACCGTTAGTTTCACCTTTTATTAGTCATATCTACAGTAAACACATCATATACACCGTCCAATTAACCGTTAGTTTCACCTTTTATTAGTCATATCTACAGTAAACACATCATATACACCGTCCAATTAACCGTTAGGTTCACCTTTTATTAGTCATATCTACAGTAAACACATCATATACACCGTCCAATTAACCGTTAGGTTCACCTTTTATTAGTCATATCTACAGTAAACACATCATATACACCGTCCAATTAACCGTTAGTTTCACCTTTTATTAGTCATATCTACAGTAAACACATCATATACACCGTCCAATTAACCGTTAGTTTCACCTTTTATTAGTCATATCTACAGTAAACACATCATATACACCGTCCAATTAACCGTTAGTTTCACCTTTTTATTAGTCATATCTACAGTAAACACATCATATACACCGTCCAATTAACCGTTAGTTTCACCTTTTATTAGTCATATCTACAGTAAACACATCATATACACCGTCCAATTAACCGTTAGGTTCACCTTTTATTAGTCATATCTACAGTAAACACATCATATACACCGTCCAATTAACCGTTAGGTTCACCTTTTATTAGTCATATCTACAGTAAACACATCATATACACCGTCCAATTAACCGTTAGTTTCACCTTTTATTAGTCATATCTACAGTAAACACATCATATACACCGTCCAATTAACCGTTAGGTTCACCTTTTATTAGTCATATCTACAGTAAACACATCATATACACCGTCCAATTAACCGTTAGTTTCACCTTTTATTAGTCATATCTACAGTAAACACATCATATACACCGTCCAATTAACCGTTAGGTTCACCTTTTATTAGTCATATCTACAGTAAACACATCATATACACCGTCCAATTAACCGTTAGGTTCACCTTTTATTAGTCATATCTACAGTAAACACATCATATACACCGTCCAATTAACCGTTAGGTTCACCTTTTATTAGTCATATCTACAGTAAACACATCATATACACCGTCCAATTAACCGTTAGGTTCACCTTTTATTAGTCATATCTACAGTAAACACATCATATACACCGTCCAATTAACCGTTAGGTTCACCTTTTATTAGTCATATCTACAGTAAACACATCATATACACCGTCCAATTAACCGTTAGTTTCACCTTTTATTAGTCATATCTATAGTAAACACATCATATACACCGTCCAATTAACCGTTAGGTTCACCTTTTATTAGTCCTGTGTACAGGTGTTTTGGGGAAGGGGGCTTTGGTTGGTAAGTGTTTTAAAATGTACTGGTCCTTCTTCATCACCCACTGGAGGGCCTTGTGGCAATTCCCCCGGTACCGGGCCCTGATGCATCCGGTCAGGACGCTCTCGATGGTGCAGCGGTAGTATTTGGAGAGGACTCGGGGTGGCATGCCACATTTCTTCAGCCGCCTTAGGAAGTAGAGACTGCCTCCAAATACAACACTGCCCCTTTAAGGCTCTCCTGGAGGATGGTTGGCCACCCTTGGTAACCTATAAAATATTGCAACATTAGAATTACAACCAACTTTTTATAAAATAATTCCCTCCAGGGCTGGAAATTAAGGGCTTCCCATCGTCCCTGGGATGATACAAAATATGTAGACGGTTCAAAACAGATTCTGGGACAGTTCGAGGACGACGGTTCAAAACAGATTCTGGGACAGTTCGAGGACGACGGTTCAAAACAGATTCTGGGACAGTTCGAGGACTGACGGTTCAAAACAGATTCTGGGACAGTTCGAGGAAGACGGTTCAAAACAGATTCTGGGACAGTTCGAGGACGACGGTTCAAAACAGATTCTGGGACAGTTCGAGGACGACGGTTCAAAACAGATTCTGGGACAGTTCGAGGACGACGGTTCAAAACAGATTCTGGGACAGTTCGAGGAAGACGGTTCAAAACAGATTCTGGGACAGTTCGAGGACGACGGTTCAAAACAGATTCTGGGACAGTTCGAGGACGACGGTTCAAAACAGATTCTGGGACAGTTCGAGGACGACAGTTCTCTCTGTGTATTAGTGTTACCTAACAGCTCTCCCCCATCTCTCTGTGTATTAGTGTTACCTAAAGCTCTCCCCCATCTCTCTGTGTATTAGTGTTACCTAACAGCTCTCCCCCATCTCTCTGTGTATTAGTGTTACCTAACAGCTCTCCCTCTCCCCCATCTCTCTGTGTATTAGTGTTACCTAACAGCTCTCCCCCATCTCTCTGTGTATTAGTGTTACCTAACAGCTCTCCCCCATCTCTCTGTGTATTAGTGTTACCTAACAGCTCTCCCCCATCTCTCTGTGTATTAGTGTTACCTAACAGCTCTCCCCCATCTCTCTGTGTATTAGTGTTACCTAACAGCTCTCCCCCCATCTCTCTGTGTATTAGTGTTACCTAACAGCTCTCCCCCATCTCTCTGTGTATTAGTGTTACCTAACAGCTCTCCCCCATCTCTCTGTGTATTAGTGTTACCTAACAGCTCTCCCCCATCTCTCTGTGTATTAGTGTTACCTAACAGCTCTCCCTCTCCCCCATCTCTCTGTGTATTAGTGTTACCTAACAGCTCTCCCCCATCTCTCTGTGTATTAGTGTTACCTAACAGCTCTCCCCCATCTCTCTGTGTATTAGTGTTACCTAACAGCTCTCCCCCATCTCTCTGTGTATTAGTGTTACCTAACAGCTCTCCCCCATCTCTCTGTGTATTAGTGTTACCTAACAGCTCTCCCCCATCTCTCTGTGTATTAGTGTTACCTAACAGCTCTCCCCCCATCTCTCTGTGTATTAGTGTTACCTAACAGCTCTCCCCCATCTCTCTGTGTATTAGTGTTACCTAACAGCTCTCCCCCATCTCTCTGTGTATTAGTGTTACCTAACAGCTCTCCCCCATCTCTCTGTGTATTAGTGTTACCTAACAGCTCTCCCCCATCTCTCTGTGTATTAGTGTTACCTAACAGCTCTCCCCCATCTCTCTGTGTATTAGTGTTACCTAACAGCTCTCCCCCATCTCTCTGTGTATTAGTGTTACCTAACAGCTCTCCCCCATCTCTCTGTGTATTAGTGTTACCTAACAGCTCTCCCCCCATCTCTCTGTGTATTAGTGTTACCTAAAGCTCTCCCCCATCTCTCTGTGTATTAGTGTTACCTAACAGCTCTCCCTCTCCCCCATCTCTCTGTGTATTAGTGTTACCTAACAGCTCTCCCCCATCTCTCTGTGTATTAGTGTTACCTAACAGCTCTCCCCCATCTCTCTGTGTATTAGTGTTACCTAACAGCTCTCCCCATCTCTCTGTGTATTAGTGTTACCTAACAGCTCTCCCCATCTCTCTGTGTATTAGTGTTACCTAACAGCTCTCCCCTCTCCCCCATCTCTCTGTGTATTAGTGTTACCTAACAGCTCTCCCCCATCTCTCTGTGTATTAGTGTTACCTAACAGCTCTCCCCCATCTCTCTGTGTATTAGTGTTACCTAACAGCTCTCCCTCTCCCCCATCTCTCTGTGTATTAGTGTTACCTAACAGCTCTCCCCCATCTCTCTGTGTATTAGTGTTACCTAACAGCTCTCCCCCATCTCTCTGTGTATTAGTGTTACCTAACAGCTCTCCCTCTCCCCATCTCTCTGTGTATTAGTGTTACCTAACAGCTCTCCCCCCATCTCTCTGTGTATTAGTGTTACCTAACAGCTCTCCCTCTCCCCCATCTCTCTGTGTATTAGTGTTACCTAACAGCTCTCCCTCTCCCCATCTCTCTGTGTATTAGTGTTACCTAACAGCTCTCCCCATCTCTCTGTGTATTAGTGTTACCTAACAGCTCTCCCCCATCTCTCTGTGTATTAGTGTTACCTAACAGCTCTCCCCCATCTCTCTGTGTATTAGTGTTACCTAACAGCTCTCCCCCATCTCTCTGTGTATTAGTGTTACCTAACAGCTCTCCCCCCATCTCTCTGTGTATTAGTGTTACCTAACAGCTCTCCCCCCATCTCTCTGTGTATTAGTGTTACCTAACAGCTCTCCCCATCTCTCTGTGTATTAGTGTTACCTAACAGCTCTCCCCCATCTCTCTGTGTATTAGTGTTACCTAACAGCTCTCCCCCATCTCTCTGTGTATTAGTGTTACCTAACAGCTCTCCCCCCATCTCTCTGTGTATTAGTGTTACCTAACAGCTCTCCCTCTCCCCCATCTCTCTGTGTATTAGTGTTACCTAACAGCTCTCCCCCATCTCTCTGTGTATTAGTGTTACCTAACAGCTCTCCCTCTCCCCATCTCTCTGTGTATTAGTGTTACCTAACAGCTCTCCCCCATCTCTCTGTGTATTAGTGTTACCTAACAGCTCTCCCCCATCTCTCTGTGTATTAGTGTTACCTAACAGCTCTCCCTCTCCCCCATCTCTCTGTGTATTAGTGTTACCTAACAGCTCTCCCCCATCTCTCTGTGTATTAGTGTTACCTAACAGCTCTCCCCCATCTCTCTGTGTATTAGTGTTACCTAACAGCTCTCCCCCATCTCTCTGTGTATTAGTGTTACCTAACAGCTCTCCCCATCTCTCTGTGTATTAGTGTTACCTAACAGCTCTCCCCCATCTCTCTGTGTATTAGTGTTACCTAACAGCTCTCCCCCATCTCTCTGTGTATTAGTGTTACCTAACAGCTCTCCCCGCATCTCTCTGTGTATTAGTGTTACCTAACAGCTCTCCCCCATCTCTCTGTGTATTAGTGTTACCTAACAGCTCTCCCCCATCTCTCTGTGTATTAGTGTTACCTAACAGCTCTCCCCCATCTCTCTGTGTATTAGTGTTACCTAACAGCTCTCCCTCTCCCCCATCTCTCTGTGTATTAGTGTTACCTAACAGCTCTCCCTCTCCCCATCTCTCTGTGTATTAGTGTTACCTAACAGCTCTCCCCCATCTCTCTGTGTATTAGTGTTACCTAACAGCTCTCCCTCTCCCCCATCTCTCTGTGTATTAGTGTTACCTAACAGCTCTCCCCCATCTCTCTGTGTATTAGTGTTACCTAACAGCTCTCCCCATCTCTCTGTGTATTAGTGTTACCTAACAGCTCTCCCTCTCCCCCATCTCTCTGTGTATTAGTGTTACCTAACAGCTCTCCCCCATCTCTCTGTGTATTAGTGTTACCTAACAGCTCTCCCCCATCTCTCTGTGTATTAGTGTTACCTAACAGCTCTCCCCCATCTCTCTGTGTATTAGTGTTACCTAACAGCTCTCCCCCATCTCTCTGTGTATTAGTGTTACCTAACAGCTCTCCCCCATCTCTCTGTGTATTAGTGTTACCTAACAGCTCTCCCCCATCTCTCTGTGTATTAGTGTTACCTAACAGCTCTCCCCCCATCTCTCTGTGTATTAGTGTTACATAACAGCTCTCCCCCATCTCTCTGTGTATTAGTGTTACCTAACAGCTCTCCCACATCTCTCTGTGTATTAGTGTTACCTAACAGCTCTCCCCCATCTCTCTGTGTATTAGTGTTACCTAACAGCTCTCCCCCATCTCTCTGTGTATTAGTGTTACCTAACAGCTCTCCCCCATCTCTCTGTGTATTAGTGTTACCTAACAGCTCTCCCCCATCTCTCTGTGTATTAGTGTTACCTAACAGCTCTCCCCCATCTCTCTGTGTATTAGTGTTACCTAACAGCTCTCCCCCATCTCTCTGTGTATTAGTGTTACCTAACAGCTCTCCCCCATCTCTCTGTGTATTAGTGTTACCTAACAGCTCTCCCCCATCTCTCTGTGTATTAGTGTTACCTAACAGCTCTCCCCCATCTCTCTGTGTATTAGTGTTACCTAACAGCTCTCCCTCTCCCCCATCTCTCTGTGTATTAGTGTTACCTAACAGCTCTCCCCCATCTCTCTGTGTATTAGTGTTACCTAACAGCTCTCCCCCATCTCTCTGTGTATTAGTGTTACCTAACAGTAAACTGTGTGTGTGTGTATCCAGGGATGTGAACCGGTGCCTGGTGGAGCTGTGTGTGATGGCGTATGGGTGTGTGACGGCGGGTGCGAGGAGTGTGTGTGGCGTGCTGCCCTACCTACCCTACAGCAGACAGTGTAAGATGAGGAAGAGGGGATCCATCGTCTGCCAGCTGATGGCTTCTCTGATGTGTTGTGCAGGTGAGACTCCGCAACACGTTATGTTCCAATCTAATGTGTTGGAGATGGATAACAGTTGATCCCACACTGTGTTAGGTCTGACCCATCTCATCACCATGGATCTTCATCAGAAGGAGATTCAGGGGTTCTTCAACATCCCAGTAGACAACCTGAGAGCTTCACCCTTCCTACTGCAGTACATAAAGGAGGAGGTAAGACTACACTACCCACAACCCCCTCCTACTACACTACCCACAACCCCCCAGTACATAAAGGAGGAGGTAAGACTACACTATCCACAACACACCAGTACATAAAGGAGGAGGTAAGACTACACTACCCACAACCCCCTCCTACTACACTACCCACAACCCCCCAGTACATAGAGGAGGTAAGACTACACTACCCACAACCCCCTCCTACTACACTACCCAAAAACCCCCCAGTACATAAAGGAGGAGGTAAGAATACACTACCCACAACCCCTTCCTACTACACTACCCAAAACCCCCAGTACATAAAGGAGGAGGTAAGACTACACTACCCACAACCCCATCCTACTACACTACCCAAAACCCCCAGTACATAAAGGAGGAGGTAAGACTACACTACCCACAACCCCCTCCTACTACACTACCCAAAACCCCCAGTACATACAGGAGGAGGTAAGACTACACTACCCACAATCCCCTCCTACTACACTACCCAAAACCCCCAGTACATAAAGGAGGAGGTAAGACTACACTACCCACAATCCCCTCCTACTACACTACCCAAAACCCCCAGTACATAAAGGAGGAGGTAAGACTACACTACCCACAACCCCCTCCTACTACAGTACATACATGAAGAGGTAAGACTACACTACCCACAACCCCCTCCTACTACAGTACATACATGAAGAGGTAAGACTACACTACCCACAACCCCCTCCTACTACAGTACATACATGCAGAGGTAAGACTACACTACCCACAACCCCCTCCTACTACAGTACATACATGAAGAGGTAAGACTACACTACCCACAACCCCCTCCTACTACAGTACATACATGAAGAGGTAAGACTACACTACCCACAACCCCCTCCTACTACACTACCCAAAAAAAAAAACAGTACATAAAGGAGGAGGTAAGACTACACTACCCACAACCCCATCCTACTACACTACCCAAAACCCCCCAGTACATACAGGTAGAGGTAAGACTACACTACCCACAACCCCCCAGTACATAAAGGAGGAGGTAAGACTACACTATCCACAACCCCCTCCTACTACAGTACATACAGGAAGAGGTAAGACAACACTACCCACAACCCCCTGTTGTCTCCCTGTAGATTCCAGACTCTACTACCCATAACCCCCTGTTGTCTCCCTGTAGATTCCAGACTACAGTACCCATAACCCCCTGTTGACTCCCTGTAGATTCCAGACTACACTATCCATAACCCCCTGTTGACTCCTTGTAGATTCCAGACTCCACTACCCATAACCCCCTGTTGTCTCCCTGTAGATTCCAGACTACACTATCCATAACCCCCTGTTGACTCCTTGTAGATTCCAGACTCCACTACCCATAACCCCCTGTTGTCTCCCTGTAGATTCCAGACTACACTACCCATAACCCCCTGTTGACTCCCTGTAGATTCCAGACTCCACTACCCATAACCCCCTGTTGTCTCCCTGTAGATTCCAGACCACACTACCCATAACCCCCTGTTGACTCCTTGTTGATTCCAGACTACACTACCCATAACCCCCTGTAGATTCCAGACTACACTATCCATAACCCCCTGTAGATTCCAGACTTCACTACCCATAACCCCCTGTTGTCTCCCTGTAGATTCCAGACTCTACTACCCAATATCCCCTGTTGTCTCCCTGTAGATTCCAGACTACACTACCCATAACCCCCTGTTGACTCCCTGTAGATTCCAGACTCCACTACCCATAACCCCCTGTAGATTCCAGACTTCACTACCCATAACCCCCTGTTGTCTCCCTGTAGATTCCAGACTCCACTATACATAACCACCTGTAGATTCCAGACTTCACTACCCATAACCCCCTGTTGTCTCCCTGTAGATTCCAGACTACACTACCCATAACCCCCCTGTTGTCTCCCTGTAGATTCCAGACTACACTACCCATAACCCCCTGTTGTCTCCCTGTAGATTCCAGACTACACTATACATAACCCCCTGTTGACTCCTTGTAGATTCCAGACTACACTACCCATAACCCCCTGTTGTCTCCCTGTAGATTCCAGACTACACTACCCATAACCCCCTGTTGACTCCTTGTTGATTCCAGACTATACTATCCATAACCCCCTGTAGATTCCAGACTCCACTACCCATAACCCCCTGTTGTCTCCCTGTAGATTCCAGACTCCACTACCCATAACCCCCTGTTGTCTCCCTGTAGATTCCAGACTACAGTAATGCCGTCATCGTGGCCAAATCACCGGCCTCCGCTAAGAGGTGAGCAACCCTAACGCTCCTTCCTTCAGTTCACTGTGAATCAACACACTACAACTAAACGTGTGTGTGTGTGTGTAGGGCCCAGTCCCTAGCCGAGAGGTTGCGTGTGTGTATCGCTGTGATCCACGGAGACGCAGAGACGGACCTGCTGGACGGACGACACTCTCCTCCGACAGTCAGAACCTCTGGAGGTCTACCTCAAGTACCCTGTAAGAGGCCCACACACACACCACCCAGTTGGCTAAAGGCAGGGTTGAAAGGCGAGTTCCTAACGAGTTCAGGAAGCCGAGCTAGAGATCTGAGTTCCTAACGAGTTCAGGAAGCCGAGCTAGAGATCTGAGTTCCTAACGAGTTCAGGAAGCCGAGCTAGAGATCTGAGTTCCTAACGAGTTCAGGAAGCCGAGCTAGAGATCTGAGTTCCTAGCGAGTTCAGGAAGCCGAGCTAGAGATCTGAGTTCCTAGCGAGTTCAGGAAGCCGAGCTAGAGATCTGAGTTCCTAACGAGTTCAGGAAGCCGAGCTAGAGATCTGAGCTCCTAACGAGTTCAGGAAGCCGAGCTAGAGATCTGAGTTCCTAACGAGTTCAGGGAAGCCAAGCTAGAGATCTGAGTTCCTAACGAGTTCAGGAAGCCGAGCTAGAGATCTGAGTTCCTAGCGAGTTCAGGAAGCCGAGCTAGAGATCTGAGTTCCTAGCGAGTTCAGGAAGCCGAGCTAGAGATCTGAGTTCCTAGCGAGTTCAGGAAGCCGAGCTAGAGATCTGAGTTCCTAACGAGTTCAGGAAGCCGAGCTAGAGGTCTAGTCAGCTAAAGACGTATTATCTGACTACCGTGGAGTGGAGTTTAGTCAGCTAAAGACGTATTATCTGACTACCGTGGAGTTTAGTCAACTAAAGACGTATTATCTGACTACCATGGAGTGGAGTTTAGTCAGCTAAAGACGTATTATCTGACTACCGTGGAGTTTAGTCAACTAAATACTTATTATCTGACTACCATGGAGTGGAGTTTAGTCAGCTAAATACTTATTATCTGACTACCATGGAGTGGAGTTTAGTCAGCTAAATACTTATTATCTCACTACCGTGGAGTGGAGTTCAAATCAAATCACATTTTATTTGCCACATGCGCTGAATACAACAGGTGACCTTACAGTGAAATGCTTACTGACAAGCCCTTAACCAACAATGCAGTTTTAAGAAAAATATGTGTTAAGTAAAAAATTGTAAAATAACAGTAGGGAGGCTATATACAGGGGGTACCGGTACCGAGTCAATGGGAAATAACAGTAGGGAGGCTATATACAGGGGGTACCGGTACCGAGTCAATGTGCTGGGGTACAGGTTAGTCCAGGTAATAATGAGGCTATATACAGGGGGTACCGGTACGAGTCAATGTGCTGGGGTACAGGTTAGTCCAGGTAATAATGAGGCTATATACAGGGGGTACCAGTACCGAGTCAATGTGCTGGGGTACAGGTTAGTCCAGGTAATAATGAGGCTATATACAGGGGTACAGGTTAGTCCAGGTAATAATGAGGCTATATACAGGGGGTACAGGTTAGTCCAGGTAATAATGAGGCTATATACAGGGGGTACCGGTACCGAGTCAATGGGCTGGGATACAGGTTAGTCCAGGTAATAATGAGGCTATATACAGGGGTACCTGTACCGAGGTAATGGGCTGGGGTACAGGTTAGTCCAGGTAATAATGAGGCTATATACAGGGGGTACCGGTGCCGAGTCAATGGGCTGGGGTACAGGTTAGTCCAGGTAATAACGAGGCTATATACAGGGGGTACCGGTACCGAGGTAATGTGCTGGGGTACAGGTTAGTCCAGGTAATAATGAGGCTATATACAGGGGGTACTGGTTAGTCCAGGTAATAATGAGGCTATATACAGGGGGTACCGGTACCGAGTCAATGGGCTGGGGTACAGGTTAGTCCAGGTAATAATGAGGCTATATACAGGGGGTACAGGTACCGAGTCAATGGGCTGGGGTACAGGTTAGTCCAGGTAATAATGAGGCTATATACAGGGGTACTGGTACCGAGGTAATGGGCTGGGGTACAGGTTAGTCCAGGTAATAATGAGGCTATATACAGGGGGGTACCGGTACCGAGGTAATGGGCTGGGGTACAGGTCAGTCCAGGTAATAATGAGGCTATATACAGGGAGTACCGGTACCGAGGTAATGGGCTGGGGTACAGGTTAGTCCAGGTAATAATGAGGCTATATACAGGGGGTACAGGTTAGTCCAGGTAATAATGAGGCTCCAGGGGGTACAGGTTAGTCCAGGTAATAATGAGGCTCCAGGGGGTACAGGTTAGTCCAGGTAATAATGAGGCTATATACAGGGGGTACAGGTTAGTCCAGGTAATAATGAGGCTATATACAGGGGGTACAGGTTAGTCCAGGTAATAATGAGGCTATATACAGGGGGTACAGGTTAGTCCAGGTAATAATGAGGCTATATACAGGGGGTACAGGTTAGTCCAGGTAATAATGAGGCTCCAGGGGGTACAGGTTAGTCCAGGTAATAATGTGGCTCCAGGGGGGTACAGGTTAGTCCAGGTAATAATGAGGCTCCAGGGGGTACAGGTTAGTCCAGGTAATAATGAGGCTATATACAGGGGGGTACAGGTTAGTCCAGGTAATAATGAGGCTCCAGGGGGTACAGGTTAGTCCAGGTAATAATGAGGCTCCAGGGGGTACAGGTTAGTCCAGGTAATAATGAGGCTATATACAGGGGGTACAGGTTAGTCCAGGTAATAATGAGGCTCCAGGGGGTACAGGTTAGTCCAGGTAATAATGAGGCTCCAGGGGGTACCTGCATGCTAGCTACAGCTGTTCCTGTAGTCTACGGGATCAGCTAGCATGCTAGCTACAGCTGTTCCTGTAGTCTACGGGATCAGCTAGCATGCTAGCTACAGCTGTTGCTGTAGTCTACGGGATCAGCTAGCATGCTAGCTACAGCTGTTCCTGTAGTCTACGGGATCAGCTAGCATGCTAGCTACAGCTGTTCCTGTAGTCTACGGGATCAGCTAGCATGCTAGCTACAGCTGTTCCTGTAGTCTACGGGATCAGCTAGCATGCTAGCTACAGCTGTTCCTGTAGTCTACGGGATCAGCTAGCATGCTAGTGTCGTAGTAAATATAAAATGTAATTATGGGTTCACCAACACTAGCTACAGCTGTTCCTGTAGTCTAAGGGATCAGCTAGCATGCTAGCTACAGCTGTTCCTGTAGTCTACGGGATCAGTTAGCATGCTAGCTACAGCTGTTCCTGTAGTCTACGGGATCAGCTAGCATGCTAGCTACAGCTGTTCCTGTAGTCTACGGGATCAGCTAGCATGCTAGCTACAGCTGTTCCTGTAGTCTACGGGATCAGCTAGCATGCTAGCTACAGCTGTTCCTGTAGTCTACGGGATCAGCTAGCATGCTAGCTACAGCTGTTCCTGTAGTCTACGGGATCAGCTAGCATGCTAGCTACAGCTGTTCCTGTAGTCTACGGGATCAGCTAGCATGCTAGCTACAGCTGTTCCTGTAGTCTACGGGATCAGCTAGCATGCTAGCTACAGCTGTTCCTGTGGACTTCCAGTCATTGCGCTAACGCTAGTTAGCATTGGATTGTGAAACTACCTCTAACCTCCTTTATACTGAACACAGAGACATAAACATGGTCTCCACCAGTACAGGGCCTGAACCCAGAGACATAAACATGGTCTCCACCAGTTCATCTGACTCTGGGGAAGTAGATACAGGGCCTGAACCCAGAGACATAAACATGGTCTCCACCAGTTCATCTGACTCTGGGGAAGTAGATACAGGGCCTGAACCCAGAGGCATAAACATGGTCTCCACCAGTACAGGGCCTGAACACAGAGACATAAACATGGTCTCCACCAGTTCATCTGACTCTGGGGAGGTAGATACAGGGCCTGAACACAGAGACATAAACATGGTCTCCACCAGTTCATCTGACTCTGGGGAAGTAGATACAGGGCCTGAACCCAGAGACATAAACATGGTCTCCACCAGTTCATCTGACTCTGGGGAAGTAGATACAGGGCCTGAACCCAGAGGCATAAACATGGTCTCCACCAGTACAGGGCCTGAACCCAGAGGCATAAACATGGTCTCCACCAGTACAGGGCCTGAACCCAGAGGCATAAACATGGTCTCCACCAGTACAGGGCCTGAACCCAGAGGCATAAACATGGTCTCCACCAGTTCATCTGACTCTGGGGAGGTAGATACAGGGCCTGAACCCAGAGACATAAACATGGTCTCCACCAGTTCATCTGACTCTGGGGAAGTAGATACAGGGCCTGAACCCAGAGGCATAAACATGGTCTCCACCAGTTCATCTGACTCTGGGGAAGTAGATACAGGGCCTGAACCCAGAGGCATAAACATGGTCTCCACCAGTTCATCTGACTCTGGGGAAGTAGATACAGGGCCTGAACCCAGAGACATAAACATGGTCTCCACCAGTTCATCTGACTCTGGGGGAAGTAGATACAGGGCCTGAACCCAGAGGCATAAACATGGTCTCCACCAGTTCATCTGACTCTGGGGAAGTAGATACAGGGCCTGAACCCAGAGGCATAAACATGGTCTCCACCAGTTCATCTGACTCTGGGGAAGTAGATACAGGGCCTGAACACAGAGACATAAACATGGTCTCCACCAGTTCATCTGACTCTGGGGAAGTAGATACAGGGCCTGAACACAGAGACATAAACATGGTCTCCACCAGTTCATCTGACTCTGGGGAAGTAGATACAGGGCCTGAACCCAGAGGCATAAACATGGTCTCCACCAGTACAGGGCCTGAACCCAGAGGCATAAACATGGTCTCCACCAGTACAGGGCCTGAACACAGAGGCATAAACATGGTCTCCACCAGTACAGGGCCTGAACACAGAGGCATAAACATGGTCTCCACCAGTTCATCTGACTCTGGGGAGGTAGATACAGGGCCTGAACCCAGAGACATAAACATGGTCTCCACCAGTTCATCTGACTCTGGGGAAGTAGATACAGGGCCTGAACCCAGAGGCATAAACATGGTCTCCACCAGTTCATCTGACTCTGGGGAAGTAGATACAGGGCCTGAACCCAGAGGCATAAACATGGTCTCCACCAGTTCATCTGACTCTGGGGGAAGTAGATACAGGGCCTGAACCCAGAGACATAAACATGGTCTCCACCAGTTCATCTGACTCTGGGGAAGTAGATACAGGGCCTGAACCCAGAGGCATAAACATGGTCTCCACCAGTTCATCTGACTCTGGGGAAGTAGATACAGGGCCTGAACCCAGAGGCATAAACATGGTCTCCACCAGTTCATCTGACTCTGGGGAAGTAGATACAGGGCCTGAACCCAGAGGCATAAACATGGTCTCCACCAGTTCATCTGACTCTGGGGAAGTAGATACAGGGCCTGAACCCAGAGACATAAACATGGTCTCCACCAGTTCATCTGTCTCTGGGGAAGTAGATACAGGGCCTGAACCCAGAGACATAAACATGGTCTCCACCAGTACAGGGCCTGAACCCAGAGGCATAAACATGGTCTCCACCAGTTCATCTGACTCTGGGGAAGTAGATACAGGGCCTGAACCCAGAGACATAAACATGGTCTCCACCAGTTCATCTGACTCTGGGGAGGTAGATACAGGGCCTGAACCCAGAGACATAAACATGGTCTCCACCAGTACAGGGCCTGAACACAGAGGCATAAACATGGTCTCCACCAGTACAGGGCCTGAACACAGAGGCATAAACATGGTCTCCACCAGTTCATCTGACTCTGGGGAGGTAGATACAGGGCCTGAACCCAGAGACATAAACATGGTCTCCACCAGTACAGGGCCTGAACACAGAGGCATAAACATGGTCTCCACCAGTTCATCTGACTCTGGGGAAGTAGATACAGGGCCTGAACCCAGAGACATAAACATGGTCTCCACCAGTACAGGGCCTGAACCCAGAGACATAAACATGGTCTCCACCAGTACAGGGCCTGAACACAGAGGCATAAACATGGTCTCCACCAGTACAGGGCCTGAACACAGAGGCATAAACATGGTCTCCACCAGTACAGGGCCTGAACCCAGAGGCATAAACATGGTCTCCACCAGTTCATCTGACTCTGGGGAAGTAGATACAGGGCCTGAACCCAGAGACATAAACATGGTCTCCACCAGTTCATCTGACTCTGGGGAAGTAGATACAGGGCCTGAACCCAGAGGCATAAACATGGTCTCCACCAGTACAGGGCCTGAACCCAGAGACATAAACATGGTCTCCACCAGTACAGGGCCTGAACCCAGAGACATAAACATGGTCTCCACCAGTTCATCTGACTCTGGGGAGGTAGATACAGGGCCTGGACCCAGAGGCATAAACATGGTCTCCACCAGTTCATCTGACTCTGGGGGAGGTAGATACAGGGCCTGAACCCAGAGGCATAAACATGGTCTCCACCAGTACAGGGCCTGAACCCAGAGGCATAAACATGGTCTCCACCAGTTCATCTGACTCTGGGGAGGTAGATACAGGGCCTGAACCCAGAGGCATAAACATGGTCTCCACCAGTACAGGGCCTGAACCCAGAGACATAAACATGGTCTCCACCAATTCATCTGACTCTGGGGAGGTAGATACAGGGCCTGAACCCAGAGGCATAAACATGGTCTCCACCAGTACAGGGCCTGAACCCAGAGACATAAACATGGTCTCCACCAGTTCATCTGACTCTGGGGAGGTAGATACAGGGCCTGAACCCAGAGGCATAAACATGGTCTCCACCAGTTCATCTGTCTCTGGGGAGGTAGATACAGGGCCTGAACCCAGAGACATAAACATGGTCTCCACCAGTTCATCTGACTCTGGGGAAGTAGATACAGGGCCTGAACCCAGAGACATAAACATGGTCTCCACCAGTTCATCTGACTCTGGGGAGGTAGATACAGGGCCTGAACCCAGAGACATAAACATGGTCTCCACCAGTTCATCTGACTCTGGGGAAGTAGATACAGGGCCTGAACCCAGAGACATAAACATGGTCTCCACCAGTTCATCTGACTCTGGGGAAGTAGATACAGGGCCTGAACCCAGAGGCATAAACATGGTCTCCACCAGTACAGGGCCTGAACCCAGAGGCATAAACATGGTCTCCACCAGTTCATCTGACTCTGGGGAAGTAGATACAGGGCCTGAACCCAGAGGCATAAACATGGTCTCCACCAGTTCATCTGACTCTGGGGAAGTAGATACAGGGCCTGGACCCAGAGGCATAAACATGGTCTCCACCAGTTCATCTGACTCTGGGGAGGTAGATACAGGGCCTGGAACCCAGAGACATAAACATGGTCTCCACCAGTTCATCTGACTCTGGGGAGGTAGATACAGGGCCTGAACCCAGAGACATAAACATGGTCTCCACCAGTTCATCTGACTCTGGGGAGGTAGATACAGGGCCTGAACCCAGAGACATAAACATGGTCTCCACCAGTACAGGGCCTGAACCCAGAGACATAAACATGGTCTCCACCAGTACAGGGCCTGAACACAGAGACATAAACATGGTCTCCACCAGTACAGGGCCTGAACACAGAGACATAAACATGGTCTCCACCAGTACAGGGCCTGAACACAGAGGCATAAACATGGTCTCCACCAGTTCATCTGACTCTGGGGAGGTAGATACAGGGCCTGAACCCAGAGGCATAAACATGGTCTCCACCAGTTCATCTGACTCTGGGGAAGTAGATACAGGGCCTGAACCCAGAGACATAAACATGGTCTCCACCAGTTCATCTGACTCTGGGGAAGTAGATACAGGGCCTGAACCCAGAGGCATAAACATGGTCTCCACCAGTTCATCTGACTCTGGGGAAGTAGATACAGGGCCTGAACCCAGAGGCATAAACATGGTCTCCACCAGTTCATCTGACTCTGGGGAAGTAGATACAGGGCCTGAACCCAGAGGCATAAACATGGTCTCCACCAGTTCATCTGACTCTGGGGAAGTAGATACAGGGCCTGAACCCAGAGACATAAACATGGTCTCCACCAGTTCATCTGACTCTGGGGAAGTAGATACAGGGCCTGAACCCAGAGACATAAACATGGTCTCCACCAGTACAGGGCCTGAACCCAGAGGCATAAACATGGTCTCCACCAGTTCATCTGACTCTGGGGAAGTAGATACAGGGCCTGAACCCAGAGACATAAACATGGTCTCCACCAGTTCATCTGACTCTGGGGAGGTAGATACAGGGCCTGAACCCAGAGACATAAACATGGTCTCCACCAGTACAGGGCCTGAACACAGAGGCATAAACATGGTCTCCACCAGTACAGGGCCTGAACACAGAGGCATAAACATGGTCTCCACCAGTTCATCTGACTCTGGGGAGGTAGATACAGGGCCTGAACCCAGAGACATAAACATGGTCTCCACCAGTACAGGGCCTGAACACAGAGGCATAAACATGGTCTCCACCAGTACAGGGCCTGAACACAGAGGCATAAACATGGTCTCCACCAGTTCATCTGACTCTGGGGAAGTAGATACAGGGCCTGAACCCAGAGACTAAAACATGGTCTCCACCAGTACAGGGCCTGAACCCAGAGACATAAACATGGTCTCCACCAGTACAGGGCCTGAACACAGAGGCATAAACATGGTCTCCACCAGTACAGGGCCTGAACACAGAGGCATAAACATGGTCTCCACCAGTACAGGGCCTGAACCCAGAGGCATAAACATGGTCTCCACCAGTTCATCTGACTCTGGGGAAGTAGATACAGGGCCTGAACCCAGAGACATAAACATGGTCTCCACCAGTTCATCTGACTCTGGGGAAGTAGATATAGGGCCTGAACCCAGAGGCATAAACATGGTCTCCACCAGTACAGGGCCTGAACCCAGAGACATAAACATGGTCTCCACCAGTACAGGGCCTGAACCCAGAGACATAAACATGGTCTCCACCAGTTCATCTGACTCTGGGGAGGTAGATACAGGGCCTGAACCCAGAGGCATAAACATGGTCTCCACCAGTTCATCTGACTCTGGGGAGGTAGATACAGGGCCTGAACCCAGAGGCATAAACATGGTCTCCACCAGTACAGGGCCTGAACCCAGAGGCATAAACATGGTCTCCACCAGTTCATCTGACTCTGGGGAGGTAGATACAGGGCCTGAACCCAGAGGCATAAACATGGTCTCCACCAGTACAGGGCCTGAACCCAGAGACATAAACATGGTCTCCACCAGTTCATCTGACTCTGGGGAGGTAGATACAGGGCCTGAACCCAGAGGCATAAACATGGTCTCCACCAGTACAGGGCCTGAACCCAGAGACATAAACATGGTCTCCACCAGTTCATCTGACTCTGGGGAGGTAGATACAGGGCCTGAACCCAGAGGCATAAACATGGTCTCCACCAGTTCATCTGTCTCTGGGGAGGTAGATACAGGGCCTGAACCCAGAGACATAAACATGGTCTCCACCAGTTCATCTGACTCTGGGGAAGTAGATACAGGGCCTGAACCCAGAGACATAAACATGGTCTCCACCAGTTCATCTGACTCTGGGGAGGTAGATACAGGGCCTGAACCCAGAGACATAAACATGGTCTCCACCAGTTCATCTGACTCTGGGGAAGTAGATACAGGGCCTGAACCCAGAGACATAAACATGGTCTCCACCAGTTCATCTGACTCTGGGGAAGTAGATACAGGGCCTGAACACAGAGGCATAAACATGGTCTCCACCAGTACAGGGCCTGAACACAGAGGCATAAACATGGTCTCCACCAGTTCATCTGACTCTGGGGAAGTAGATACAGGGCCTGAACCCAGAGACATAAACATGGTCTCCACCAGTACAGGGCCTGAACCCAGAGACATAAACATGGTCTCCACCAGTACAGGGCCTGAACCCAGAGACATAAACATGGTCTCCACCAGTACAGGGCCTGAACCCAGAGACATAAACATGGTCTCCACCAGTTCATCTGACCCTGGGGAGGTAGATACAGGGCCAGAACCCAGAGGCATAAACATGGTCTCCACCAGTTCATCTGACTCTGGGGAGGTAGATACAGGGCCTGAACCCAGAGACATAAACATGGTCTCCACCAGTACAGGGCCTGAACACAGAGGCATAAACATGGTCTCCACCAGTACAGGGCCTGAACCCAGAGACATAAACATGGTCTCCACCAGTACAGGGCCTGAACCCAGAGACATAAACATGGTCTCCACCAGTTCATCTGACTCTGGGGAAGTAGATACAGGGCCTGAACACAGAGACATAAACATGGTCTCCACCAGTACAGGGCCTGAACCCAGAGACATAAACATGGTCTCCACCAGTTCATCTGACTCTGGGGAAGTAGATACAGGGCCTGAACCCAGAGGCATAAACATGGTCTCCACCAGTACAGGGCCTGAACCCAGAGACATAAACATGGTCTCCACCAGTACAGGGCCTGAACCCAGAGACATAAACATGGTCTCCACCAGTTCATCTGACTCTGGGGAAGTAGATACAGGGCCTGAACACAGAGACATAAACATGGTCTCCACCAGTTCATCTGACTCTGGGGAGGTAGATACAGGGCCTGAACCCAGAGGCATAAACATGGTCTCCACCAGTTCATCTGACTCTGGGGAAGTAGATACAGGGCCTGAACCCAGAGACATAAACATGGTCTCCACCAGTTCATCTGACTCTGGGGAAGTAGATACAGGGCCTGGACACAGAGGCATAAACATGGTCTCCACCAGTTCAGGGCCTGAACCCAGAGACATAAACATGGTCTCCACCAGTTCATCTGTCTCTGGGGAAGTAGATACAGGGCCTGAACACTGAGACATAAACATGGTCTCCACCAGTTCATCTGACTCTGGGGAGGTAGATACAGGGCCTGAACCCAGATACATAAACATGGTCTCCACCAGTTCATCTGACCCTGGGGAAGTAGATACAGGGCCTGAACCCAGATACATAAACATGGTCTCCACCAGTTCATCTGTCTCTGGGGAAGTAGATACAGGGCCTGAACCCAGAGACATAAACATGGTCTCCACCAGTACAGGGCCTGAACCCAGAGGCATAAACATGGTCTCCACCAGTTCATCTGACCCTGGGGAGGTAGATACAGGGCCTGAACACAGAGACATAAACATGGTCTCCACCAGTTCATCTGACCCTGGGGAGGTAGATACAGGGCCTGAACCCAGAGGCATAAACATGGTCTCCACCAGTTCATCTGACTCTGGGGAAGTAGATACAGGGCCTGAACCCAGAGGCATAAACATGGTCTCCACCAGTACAGGGCCTGAACCCAGAGGCATAAACATGGTCTCCACCAGTTCATCTGACTCTGGGGAAGTAGATACAGGGCCTGAACCCAGAGGCATAAACATGGTCTCCACCAGTTCATCTGACTCTGGGGAGGTAGATACAGGGCCTGAACACAGAGACATAAACATGGTCTCCACCAGTTCATCTGACCCTGGGGAGGTAGATACAGGGCCTGAACACAGAGACATAAACATGGTCTCCACCAGTACAGGGCCTGAACACAGAGACATAAACATGGTCTCCACCAGTTCATCTGACTCTGGGGAGGTAGATACAGGGCCTGAACCCAGAGACATAAACATGGTCTCCACCAGTTCATCTGACTCTGGGGAGGTAGATACAGGGCCTGAACCCAGAGACATAAACATGGTCTCCACCAGTTCATCTGACTCTGGGGAGGTAGATACAGGGCCTGAACCCAGAGGCATAAACATGGTCTCCACCAGTTCATCTGACTCTGGGGAGGTAGATACAGGGCCTGAACCCAGAGGCATAAACATGGTCTCCACCAGTTCATCTGACTCTGGGGAAGTAGATACAGGGCCTGAACCCAGAGACATAAACATGGTCTCCACCAGTACAGGGCCTGAACACAGAGACATAAACATGGTCTCCACCAGTTCATCTGACTCTGGGGAGGTAGATACAGGGCCTGAACACAGAGACATAAACATGGTCTCCACCAGTTCATCTGTCTCTGGGGAAGTAGATACAGGGCCTCGTTGCCAAAATACCCAACTATCCCTTTAAAGGCCCAGTGCAGTCGAAAACAAGATTTTCCTGTGTTTTTATATATCATTTCACACTATAAGGTGTTGGAATAATACTGTGCAAATGATGATAATGCCCTTTTAGTGTAAGATCTGTTTGAAAACACCGCCTGAAATGTCTGCCTGTTTTGTCCTGCCTGGTGACATCACCTGGCGATAAATTAGTTAATAGACCAATAAGAAAGAGAGTTCCAAACCTCTCTGCCAATAACAGCTAGTTTTCTGTTTTCACTTCCTCACTCAGACCACTCCCAGACAGTCCTAGCTAAATTCTTGCTTGAGAAATTGCCCTTGGCTAAGAAGCTATTTTCATGTATTTTTGACCATTTTAATGTAAACCAATCACAGTAAGGTACTTAATTGTTCCCCAGAAATGATTTGATACTGAGATGAAAACGACGACATTGGACCTTTTAACATAATCTATAACTCCTGATCGTTTGGGTTTTATTTACCATCTGTCTTTCTGTGTGTGTCAGTCTGTATCCCTAAGGAGAAGCGTCCTATCGCAGTCGTAGGAGATGTGGTCGGACGCGTCGCCATCATCGTGGTGAGTGGCTGGGGTCAAAGGTTAGGGAGGGTGAGGAAGGAGGCTGTGTGACACAGCCAGAGCAGGACGGGTGTGTGTGTTAACGTGGTGTGTGTGTGTGTGTGTGTGTGTGTGTGTCAGGATGACATCATCGACGATGCGGTGGGTTTTGTGGCGGCAGCGGAGACTCTGAGGGAGAGGGGGCGGGGCCGATCATCGCCATGGCAACACACGCCATCCTGTCCGCGGACGCTCCCAGAATCCTCCAGGAGTCAGCCATCAGTCAGGTAGGAGTGGGGGGGGGTCTGTCAACTCAATATTAGGAAGGTGTTCTTAATGTTTGATATAGTCAGTCTGTCTCTGTTTCTCTCTCTGTGTATCTGTTTCTCTCTCTGTGTATCTGTTTCTCTCTCTGTGTCTCTCTCTCTCTCTGTCTCTGTCTCAGTCTCTCTCTCTCTCTCTCTCTCTCTCTCTCTCTCTGTCTCTCTGTCTGTCTGTCTCTCTGTCTGTCTCTCTCTCTCTCTCTCTCTCTCTCTCTCTCTCTCAAATTCAAGCTGCTTTATTGGCATGAAAAACATTGCGTCAATATTGCCAAAGCAACAATGTATACAATATACATTGTAATCAAATAATAAAGAATAACAAATCATATAAAAATAACAACAACAACAATAAAATGGGAACAGTCAATAGCAGAAATATATAATACATAGAAAAGGCTAAACATGGAAAATGAAACTAACTGATTTACATTTAGTCATTTAGCAGACGCTCTTATCCAGAGCGACTTACAGTTAGTGAATGCATACATTTTCATACTGGCCCCCGTGGGAATCGAACCCACAAGCCTGGCGGTACAAACGCCATGCTCTACCAACTGATATATACACAACCGTTCAAAAGTTTGGGGTCACTTACAAATATCCTTGTTTTCGAAAGAAAAGCAATTTTTCTGTCCATTAAAATAACATTAAATTGATCAGAAATACAGTGTAGACATTGATAATGTTGTAAATGGCTATTGTAGCTGGAAACGGCTGATTTTTAATGGAACATCTACATAGGCGTACAGAGGCCCATTATCAGCAACCATCAGTCCTGTGTTCCAATGGCACGTTTTGTTTGCTAATCCAAGTTTATCATTTTAAAAGGCTAATTGATCATTAGAAAACCCTTTTGCAATTATGTTAGCACAGCTGAAAACTGTTGTGCTGATTAAAGAAGCAATAAAACTGTCCTTCTTGAGACTAGTTGAGTATCTGGAGCATCAGCAATTGTGGGTTCGATTACAGGATCAAAATGGCCAGAAACAAATAAGTTTCTTCTGAAACTCGTCAGTCTATTCTTGTTCTGAGAAATGAAGGCTATTCCATGCGAGACATTTCCAAGAAACTGAAGATCTCGTACAACGCTGTGTACTACTCCCTTCACAGAACAGCGCAAACTGGCTCTAACCAGAATAGAAAGAGGAGTGGGAGGCCCCGGTGCACAACTGAGCAAGAGGACAAATACATTAGAGTGTCTAGTTTGAGAAACAGACGCCTCACAGGTCCTCAACTGGCAGCTTCATTAAATAGTACCCGCAAAACACCAGTCTCAACGTCAACAGTGAAGAGGCGACTCCGGGATGCTGACCTTCTAGGCAGAGTTGCAAAGAAAAAGCCATATCTCAGACTGGCCAATAAAAAGAAAAGATTAAGATGGGCAAAAGAACACAGACACCGGACAGAGGAAGATTGGAAAAAAGTGTTATGGACAGGCATATTGAAGTTTGAGGTGTTCGGATCACAAAGAAGAACATTTGGGCTAGTGTAAGAGTGGAGGTTGGGCCTGCTCACTGCCTGGGCTAGTGTAAGAGTGGAGGTTGGGCCCGCTCACTGCCTGGGCTAGTGTAAGAGTGGAGGTTGGGCCTGTTCACGGCCTGGGCTAGTGTAAGAGTGGAGGTTGGGCCTGCTCACGGCCTGGGCTAGTGTAAGAGTGGAGGTTGGGCCCGTTCACGGCCTGGGCTAGTGTAAGAGTGGAGGTTGGGCCCGCTCACGGCCTGGGCTAGTGTAAGAGTGGAGGTTGGGGCCGCTCACGGCCTGGGCTAGTGTAAGAGTGGAGGTTGGGCCCGCTCACGGCCTGGGCTAGTGTAAGAGTGGAGGTTGGGCCCGCTCACGGCCTGGGCGTATGTGGGTCATTCTACAGATTCGGTGACATTTCAGTATTGTCAGTGTCCCAAGATGTACTAGTGTTATAACTTGTCAGAACATTTATCAAACTACACTTAAATTACAACATTTCAAAGTTTTACATGTTTTTAATATGGAGTAGAGAATATGATTTTAAACAGAGATGAATTTCAATACTTATATGTTTGCTTTTCTTAGGAGTATTAAGAATTTCGCCTGTCCCTATTGACCATCATGCAAATGGCGTGACTCATTTTGAGTACACAGTGTTAAATAATAATGCTTTTTTTTTGTTAAATTAATTGTATATGCCCCCTTATTATGCATAATCCATTTTCTCAGCATAAGACATTTTATTTTCTGAGAAATTCAGGCTTTTACCCCTGTCCTTGTATTTCTTTCAACCCCGTAACGCAACAATACCCCCACTCACAATTAAATAATGGTTTGATCCTGTGGACATCATTTATGAGGAAGTGACATCATACAAGTCTTCAGAGAAGCCTGGTGTGACAAGTGGTAAGCTGCTCTCTCACTTTTTATAAATATTTCATGTTTTTAAGCACATATGGGCTTTGTCAATCTCAGGTATTCAACTCTGTTGGGGGGGAATTCATAGTTAAGATTTTACCAAGAATTGTTTTTATAGCTATGAAGTATAACAATGTATTTTGTTGAATAAGGCCATGTGGCACACTGCTAGCTGCTAGCATCCCGAATTAGCAACAGATTAGCACAAAATCTTCAACCCTGTCACATTCAACCCCATCACATTTTTCAATGTTACGGGGTTGAATGGCTGTTACAGGGTTGAATAGCTGTTAAATCTTAGCAATATTTAATGTATATTGCTTAATACCAATCATATTTTCTTGTTGAATGTTTGTTGTTTACGGTTTTACAGTATCAACTAAAAGTACGAGGAATTTTTGAAAATAATAACTTAAAAAAAGTGACAATTAATTTGTTCTCTCTCCTATATACATTGACATATTTAGGAGTATTATCTGCAAGTTCATGTTCATTTTACTACATAGTGATTAAAAGGATACAATATTTAGTAAGCAGGTCATTGCCGCAGGTCATTGCCGCTGGGCGGCAGGTAGCTTAGTGGGTAAGAGCGTTGGGCCAGTAACCGAAAGGTCGCTGGTTCTAATCCCGAGCCGACTAGGTGAAAAATCTGTCGATGTGCCCTTGAGCAAGGCACTTAACCCTAATTGCTCCTGTAAGTCGCTCTGGATAAGAGCGTCTGCTAAATGACCAATTATTATTATTATTAATTTCAGATTCAACAATGGAAAAAACAGCAGCAGAAAGGAAACACACATAGAAAAGAACCCTAAAAAGAACCGCAGACAGGATGTTACATCCCAAATGCTCATACTCTGTACAGGGTCTTAGAGGAGAACAACACTGCCATCAAGCTTTACTTCATTGAAGACGAGGCCATCGAGAAAGCCGTCCAAGGTATGCCAGCCAATTTGCCAGTAGTTCCATCCACAATGCGGATCCACCAAGTTGTTTGTGTGGCTGCAAGGCAAATTGCCTACCGTGATGTAAGCTGTATGTGCACAGTCCACAACAAGAAACTGGAATGCCAGTGTTTCAATACACAACATTTCACATTTACCCCTAAAGTTACATCAGTCGTGTCACAGAGGGAGGTTGATTGGGCAAATCCAGACATATGCGGGAAATGGTGCGTGGCCAAATATGATGACGATTTTCTATCCCAGAATAATTCTAGCCACAGATGAATCCCATGTGCAGGTCAAATGCATGTGCTGTGCTGGACCAAATAGGTACTTCTGGCCACTTCTTGATGATATCCTGTGGTATCCATTTGAGGACATCTTGGAACACATTGATCCCCCTAAACCGGTGACTTCTAGGCACATGGAAATACAGAAGGAAGTGTGGGCTAGGCTCTCTCAGTAAAAATGGTGAACAAACCGTAGGCTTACCTATAGGTTATTAATGTTAAGATGTTTGCTTAATGTTCAAACTGTCACGAACAGAAGAGGACCCAAGAGCGCAAGTTCAAATTCAGAGTTCTTTATTCAAGGTTACAGGCGGGAAGAGGAGTCCCAGGGGTGTCAGGGGTCTTTCAGGGTCCTCCTGTGGGTACCTGTGCTCGGGGGTCACCAAATGTCCGGGGGTGTCCAGTCCAAGTGCTTAGTGTGTGTGTTCCCCAGTGATGGAGCGGCGTATCGGGCTGAGGGTGGTGAAACGTCTGGGCACGCTCATCTGGTGGTCGGAGACCGGAGGGGCTGAAGATCGGAGAGTAGTCGAGGTCCAGAAGGCAGGTTGGGATAGACGGGGCAGTAGAACAAGGAGGCAGTCAAGAAAGGATCGGTATCACAAACAGGAGTCAGAGCGCAGACAGGCAGGTTACTGGTCCGGGTTTGAAGACGATCTGACAGGGCTTGGCTGAAAACCAGGGCTTGATATACTGGGAGAGGTAGTGGGGAAATGCAGTTCAGCTGGCAGAGTAATTAGAACAGAGTGAGGCAAGGTGAGGATGGTGAGTGGGAAATGCAGTGCAGCTGGCCAGGTAACAAGAGCAGAGCAGGGCAGGTGGAGCTAGTTAGGCTGAGTAGAGAGAGGGAGGTGAGCAGAGTGGAAGATAATTGAATGCAATTAATGTTGCTACCAGGGAGAGAGAGTGCTCATGACAGGACCCCCCCCAAGGGACGGCCCCAGAAGTCCCAAGAACAACATCATGCCGGGAGGGTGGAGGGGAGCAGGCGGCGGGTCAGAACTCCTCCGAGCGGTCCGAGTGAATCTCCTCATCCTCAGAAGGAGCTGGAGGGTCACGGTCGGGAGACAGGACAGGCACTGAGACCGGAGCAGGGCGGGCCGGACGGCTAGGAACCCCTCTTGGACGGCCCCTACGGATTGCAGGCTGATCAGGATGTAGTCGGTGGAAGTCAGTGATAAGGGTCCGGTCCACTATCCTCCTGGCCGGGATCCAGGTCCTCTCCTCTGGACCATATCCCTCCCAATCAACGAGGTACTGGAGACCCCTACCCCTTCGCCTAGAGCGGAGCAGCCGCCGGACGGTGAAGACAGGACCGCCATCTACGAGGCGCGGAGGAGGTGGCGCCGGAGCTGCAGGGACCAGGGGACTTTCATGGACCGGCTTGACCTTGGAGACGTGGAAGGTGGGGTGGACCCGCATGGAAGCGGGCAACTGAAGTCGGACCGCCGTTGGACTGATGACTTTCTGCACAGGAAAAGGACCAATGAAGCGAGGGGCCAGCTTTCGTGATACAACCCGCAGCGGCAGATCCCGGGCAGACAGCCAGACCTTCTGACCAACCCGGTAAGTAGGTGCTGGGGTCCTCCGTCGGTTGGCACCGACGGCGTAGCTGGTTCCAGACTTCAGGAGCACAGTGCGAGCCTGGGCCCAAGTGCGGCGGCAGCGGCGGGCATACGCAAGAGCAGACGGACAGGTGGCATCCGCCTCCTGGCTGGCAAACAGTGGAGGTTGATACCCGTAGACACACTGAAAGGGGGAGAGCCCGGTGGAGGAACTGGTGAGTGAATTATGGGCATATTCCACCCAGAGCAGGTGTTGAGCCCAGGCCCGGGGATTTTGGGAAGCCACACACCTCAGTGCCTTCTCCAGCTCCTGGTTCATGCGTTCAGTCTGGCCGTTTGACTGCGGGTGGAATCCAGACGATAGGCTGGCGGTGGCCCCAAGGAGATGACAGAACTCCTTCCAAAAGGTTGCTGAGAATTGCGGGCCCCGGTCTGACACTATATCCTGGGGTAGGCCATGGATACGAAACACATGTTCCAGGACCACCTGGGAGGTCTCTTTAGCAGAGGGTAGTTTGGGAAGGGGGCACGAAGTGGGTCATCTTACTAAAGCGGTCAACAATGGTAAGGATGACTGTGTGTCCGTCAGAGGGCGGAAGGCCCGTAACAAAGTCCAGTGAAACGTGGGACCAGGGCCTCTTGGGTATGAGTAGGGGTTGCAGCAACCCAGCAGGAGGCTGGTTGGGAGTCTTGTTTCGGTTACAAGTGGGACAAGCTCGGATGAATTCTCGGACATCCCGTCTCATCCCCCGCCACCAGAACCGCTGGCGGACCAGATGAAGGGTGCGAGTGATGCCGGGATGACAGGCCAGACGGGATTCGTGCCCCCACTGAATCACAGGTGACCTGAGATTTGCTGGAACAAACAGACGGTTGGGGGCGCTGGTGCTTGGACCTGGCTGGTCCCGAAGAGCCTCCATGACCTGCTTCTCGATCTCCCAGGTGAGGGCCGCTACGACCAAGTGGCTGGGAAGAATGGGAGCTGTCATGGCGGTGGTCTCGTCCTTCTGAAACATCCGGGAAAGAGCATCAGGTTTGATGTTGCGAGATCCCGGGCGGTAGGAGAGCGTGAAATTGAAGCGCGTAAAGAACAGAGACCACCGCTGTTGACGGGAGTTCAGCCTCCTGGCTGTTTGGATATACTCCAGGTTCTTGTGGTCTGTCCACACTACGAATGGTTCCTTTGACCCCTCTAACCAGTGCCGCCATTCTTCAAGGGCGAGCTTGACAGCCAACAGCTCGCGGTTCCCAATGTCGTAGTTGCATTCGGCAGGGGTTAGCCGACGGGAGTAGAAGGCACAGGGGGTGCATCTTGCCATCCTCAGCTGCTCTTTGAGAAAGCACTGCACCCACTCCCACGTCCGAAGCATCTACCTCCACCACAAACTGCCTTGCTGCATCTGGCATCTGGAGGATGGGAGCAGAAGTGAAACATGTCTTGAGGATATTGAAGGCCTTATCAGCAGCTGATGTCCATTGGTACGGTTGTTTAGTGCTGGTTAGCGCCGTGAGGGGTGCAGCCACTGTGCTATAGTTTCTGATGAATCTCCTATAAAAGTTGGCAAAGCCCAGGAACTGTTGCAACTTCTTCCGAGACTCAGGAACTGGCCAGGAAGTGACAGCCGACACCTTCGTGAGATCCATCTGAATGCTGCCCTCGGTCACCACATACCCCAGGAATGAAACGGTCTTGGCATGGAACTCGCACTTCTCTGCCTTCACGAAAAGAGAGTTCTCCAGCAGGCGGCGCAGGACCAACCGGACGTGGTGCGTGTGTTCTGACAGAGTCTTTGAGAATATTAAAATATCGTCAAGGTACACAAATACGAACGTATTTAGCATGTCCCTGAGGATATCATTCACTAGGGCTTGAAAAACTGCTGGGGCATTGGTGAGGCCGAAGGGCATGACGAGATATTCATAGTGGCCGGTTGGTGTGTTGAACGCTGTCTTCCATTCGTCTCCCTCCCTCATCCGCACCAGATGGTAGGCATTGCGAAGGTCCAGCTTAGTGAATACAGTGGCTCCCTGCAGCAGTTCGAAGGCAGACGCAAAGTAAGGGCAGTGGGTAGCGATTCTTAACCGTGATGTCGTTCAGACCCCGGTAATCTATGCATGGACGAAGAGAACCGTCCTTCTTGCCGACAAAGAAGAATCCCGCTCCTGCGGGGGAAGACGACGGTCTAATTATCCCGGAGGCAAGAGAGTCATTAATGTAGTCCTCCATGGCCTTTCTTTCCGGGGCTGACAGTGAATACAGACGACCCTTGGGAGGTGCTGTGCCAGGCAGGAGATCAATCGCGCAGTCATAGGGTCTGTGTGGGGGTAGAGATGTCGCCTTGGATTTGTTGAACACCTCTTTCAGGCTGTGGTAACAGGCCGGAACATTGGATATGTCGGAGGTAGCGCTAGATCCTTCCCCGGTGAACGGGCAGGGTGGCCCCCCTTAAACAGGTCTGGTGACAACTCCTTCCCCACTCACGGACTGTTCCTGTCTCCCAGTCGATGTGGGGGTTGTGCTGACGGAGCCACGGGTATCCAAGAATGAGTGGTTGGCCAGGTGAGTGTAGGAGGTGAAACTGGATGGACTCCTGGTGGTTTCCTGACAGCAGGATTGTCACAGGGGCGGAGATATGAGTGACAGTGCCAAGATGATGCCCATCCAGGGCTCGTGCAGGAATGGGTTGTGTCAGTTGATGATGGTTCACGCCCAGTTGCTGTGCAAGCTCAGGGTCCATGATGTTTGCTTCGGCCCGGAATCCACAAGGGCGGCCAATGTATGAGTCTTGTCAGAAAGCTGAAGGCGGAGATGAAGCAGGGTCTTTCGGATGGAGGGAGACTGAAGGCTTGTTGAGCTCACCCGGATCTCCCCTACACCTGGTGAGCTGCGGCTTTTGCCGGACAAGTAGCGACACGGTGATTCTCGCCACCACAGTAGAGGCAAAGGTTGGAGCTTAGACGGCGCCGACGCTCCTCGGGAGTCAGAGAGGCACGGCCAATCTCCATGGGCTCAGGCTGATTGAGTTGGCTATGGGACTTGACAGGCAGGGGCTGGACAGAAGCGGTATCGACCCGAGTACGGATGGCAGGTTGACTGAGACGGCCCTTCTCCCTCCTCCGGGTCTGTATACGGCGGTCAATGCGAACGGCAAGGTCAATGGCGGCATCAAGCGTTGAGGGCGGGTCATGGGAAACAAGCTCGTCCCTTGATATAGTCCGCCAGGCTATGGAGGAAGGCTTGCACCAGTGCCTCTGGGTTAAACGAGCTTTGACTGGCCAGGGTACGAAAGTCAATGGAGAAGTCTGCCACTGTCCGATTGCCCTGACGGATGGTGAGCAGAGCTTGTGACGCTTCGGCTGTTGGCGAGCCTAGGTCAAAGACCTTTAACATCTCCTCCTCAAAGGCACTGAAGGAGGCACAGGCTGGGGTTTGCCGGTCGAATTCCGCCGTTCCCCACAACCGAGCTCGACCGGTGAGATGTGTGATGACATACCCCACCTTGGCTCCCTCTGTTGAGAAAGTCCTGGGCTGTAGTGCAAACTGGATTCGGCAGCTGCTCAAGAATGGTCTTACTTGCTTCTGGTTGCCATCAAAAGCGTTCCGGGTTCCCAATCCTTGGTTCAGGAGCGTGGGGATCTGGTGGCAGCACTGCCGGGCCTGCAGCATTGGGACCTCCAGCGGAGGGATGAAGGAGTATCGGTGGTACAGGAACAAAAGGACCAGGGGGGGTGCAGGTGGAGTAGCCGGGCTTGAGAGTAGTTGCAGGGCTTGGGCTAGCTGTTGTTGCTGCAGTTGGAACTGTTGTTGCTGCTGGTTGAATAGCTGGAGAAGGGAAGCGATGTCGCCAGCCATCCGATTTATGTCTCCCTCAGAGCGTTCCAGTCGCTGTAGGGCAGTCCTCTCTGGCTCTTCCTCCATCGTGGTCAGGGAGTGCGCTGGGTCCATGATGGTCAGATCGTTCTGTCACGAACAGAAGAGGACCCAAGAGCGCAAGTTCAAATTCAGAGTTCTTTATTCAAGGTTACAGGCGGGAAGAGGAGTCCCAGGGGTGTCAGGGGTCTTTCAGGGTCCTCCTGTGGGTACCTGTGCTCGGGGGTCACCAAATGTCCGGGGGTGTCCAGTCCAAGTGCTTAGTGTGTGTGTTCCCCAGTGATGGAGCGGCGTATCGGGCTGAGGGTGGTGAAACGTCTGGGCACGCTCATCTGGTGGTCGGAGACCGGAGGGGCTGAAGATCGGAGAGTAGTCGAGGTCCAGAAGGCAGGTTGGGATAGACGGGGCAGTAGAACAAGGAGGCAGTCAAGAAAGGATCGGTATCACAAACAGGAGTCAGAGCGCAGACAGGCAGGTTACTGGTCCGGGTTTGAAGACGATCTGACAGGGCTTGGCTGAAAACCAGGGCTTGATATACTGGGAGAGGTAGTGGGGAAATGCAGTTCAGCTGGCAGAGTAATTAGAACAGAGTGAGGCAAGGTGAGGATGGTGAGTGGGAAATGCAGTGCAGCTGGCCAGGTAACAAGAGCAGAGCAGGGCAGGTGGAGCTAGTTAGGCTGAGTAGAGAGAGGGAGGTGAGCAGAGTGGAAGATAATTGAATGCAATTAATGTTGCTACCAGGGAGAGAGAGTGCTCATGACACAAACATTCAAACAACACAGACATTCCTGCCATTACTCTGGATATTTTCTATGAAATCAATGAAATGTTGTAACTGTTGTTAGTTCATTAATGTGTTTTAATCTGTCTAGATTTCATCTTGATTGTTTAAACTTTAAAAAGCTATGTTGACAGTAGTTTAAAATGTTAAAAAATGGCAACATGTGACCTATATAGGTTATCAATGTTAAGATGTTTGCTCAATGTTCAAACAGACTCCTGCCATTATCAGATGGATATTTTTATGAAATCAATGAAATGTTGTTACTGTTATTAGTTCATTAATGTGTTTTACTCTGTCTAGCTTTCATCTAGATTCTTTAGATTTTAAAAGCTATGTTGACAGTAGGTTTAAAAATGTTTAAAATGTTTAATTAAATGGCAACATGTTAGTGATCTCAAAAGATAAAACATATGACACGTGATGCTTTTCACTCAACCCTGTTACATGATTTTCAACCCTGTTGCGGTGCATTCATCCCTGTTACGAGATTATTTAAAAAAAAAATTGTATTAAATAAACAAAATATAACATCAATAGTGTTTTTATTGTGTGTATTAAATCAGGGTAAATAAGGCTATTTCAATTTTGTCAGGAATTACGCAGCATTCTTGCACATTTCTTGCGAAAATGTGGAGTTAGATTAGACATTTCTTCATCGTAAACTGGAAAGGATGGTGCTGGTCAGTTTTTCTTGATTTTCTCTTTAATTACAATATGCCATTATTTACAAGGGACATCTAAACTGTGAGATTATGCCAGAAGCTGATCTCAAGCTTATTGGAAAAATGAATAGTTGAATAACAAAATGACTGTGACGGGGTTGAATTAAATTGGGACTTGTTTGAGAAAATAATACAGAATAATAACTTAATACTCTACATTGAGATGGGAAAAGGTATTTTCTATCAAGTACACACATTACTTTGTCACATCAAATAAAAAAAAGCTTAAGATTTTAATGTTCATTGTTTCATCCTCCTCAATCACAAAAGGCACCGAATCTGTAGAATGACCCATGTGACTGTCATGTTGAGGCCCTCTGCATGAGTGGGGGCATGGGGTGGGCAGGAGGGGCATATGACTGATCTGAGGGGGCCTGGTTGGGGTGAGGGTGTGGTTGGTTTGGGGGGTATTGATTGGTTGGGGTGAGGGTGTGGTTGGTTTGGGGGGTATTGATTGGTTGGGGTGAGGGTGTGGTTGGTTTGGGGGTATTGATTGTTTGGGGTGAGGGTGTGGATGTGGCTGGATGTAGGTTCTCTCGACGGGGGTCATCTATGTGCAGGTCCGCAGGTCTGGGAGAGTAGTAGCATTTTAGTTTGCTCTGTTTGTTTGTTAATTCTCTCTCTCTCTCTCTCTCTCTCTCTCTCTTTCCCCCCCTCTCTCTCTCTATCTATCTCTCTCTCTGTCTCTCTCCTCTCTCCTCTCTCTCTCTCTTTCCCCCCCTCTCTCTCTCTCTCTCTCTCTCTTTCCCCTCTCTCTCTTTCTCCTCTCTGTCTCTCCTCTCCCTCTCTCTCTCTCTCTCCTCTCTCTCTCCTCCTTTCCTCTCTCTCTCTCTCCTCTCTCCTCTCCCTCTCTCTCTTCTCTCTCTCTCTCTCTCTTTTCTCCAGGTGGTGGTAACCAACACGATTCCCCACTCGTCCCAGAAGCTCCAGTGTTGTAAGATAAAGACGGTTGATGTTTCTCTGATCCTGTCTGAAGCTGTATGGAGGATCCACTGTGGAGAGTCGATGTCTTATCTGTTCCACAACATAGGAGCTGACGACTGACACACCACACACACGCACGTTTATTTTCTGCCAAAATAAAAAAATGTTGCCATTTGTTTAAGTTTGGTATTTGTGCAGCAGATGTTTTCCAGTGATGAGAGGTGTCCGTCCTCCTGGAGATTTTTACTCCCAACCCTGTTCCTGGAGAGCCGTCCTCCTGGAGGTTTTTACTCCAACCCTGTTCCTGGAGAGCCGTCCTCCTGGAGGTTTTTACTCCAACCCTGTTCCTGGAGAGCTGTCCTCCTGGAGGTTTTTTACTTCAAGTAAAAACCTCCAGGAGGACGGCTCTCCAGGAACAGGGTTGGAGTTAAAACCTCCAGGAGGACGGCTCTCCAGGAACAGGGTTGGAGTTTCACAGCTGATTAGGGAACACATTGATTCCATTCCCTGTCCTCCTCTAGTTCCTCCCAGCAGCCTCCTCTGCTCTGTACGGTGCATGCTGTAATACCGTATCTATCCTGGTGTATATTACTGGCTCCTACATGCTGGACTATTAAACATCTGTCTGAATGCTGCTGTCTTTTATTCCAGTCAGGTTTAGTTTGGATTCCATCCACTGGCTTTCATTTGTTTGTTCTGTCGGCTGGATGATTGATGTTGATCTCTTCTCCTGCCTGACGTGGTGTGGTGTGGGTGTCTCTATGGTGTGTGTGTGTGTGTCTCTATGGTGTGTGTGTGTGTGTGTCTATGGTGTGTGTGTGTGTGTCTATGGTGTGTGTGTGTCTATGGTGTGTGTGTGTGTGTGTGTGTGTCTCTATGGTGTGTGTGTGTGTGTGTCTATTTGGTGTGTGTGTGTGTCTCTGGTGTGTGTGTGTGTGTCTCTATGGTGTGTGTGTGTGTGTCTCTATGGTGTGTTTGTGTCTATGGTGTGTGTGTGTGTGTCTCTATGGTGTGTGGTGTGTTTGTGTCTATGGTGTGTGTGTGTGTGTGTGTCTCTATGGTGTGTGTGTCTCTATGGTGTTTGTGTGTCTCTGGTGTGTGTGTGTGTGTGTCTCTATGGTGTGTGTGTGTCTCTATGGTGTGTGTGTGTCTGGTGTGTGTGTGTGTGTGTCTCTATGGTGTGTGTGTCTCTATGGTGTGTGTGTGTCTATGGTGTGTGTGTGTGTTTTTCTACGGTGTGTGTGATTGATGGGGATGGCAGAGTGTGTGTGTGTGTGTTTTTCTACGGTGTGTGTGATTGATGGGGATGGCAGAGTGTGTGTGTGTGTGTTTTTCTACGGTGTGTGTGATTGATGGGGATGGCAGAGTGTGTGTGTGTGTGTGTGTGTGTTTTTCTACGGTGTGTGTGATTGATGGGGATGGCAGAGTGTGTGTGTGTGTCTACGGTGTGTGTGTTTGACGTCATAGAGACGCCACCATCTGTTTCTCTCGCTAAAAAACACCTGACCAACGGATGTCTGACCACAGCACTTTACACACACCAGATACACACACACACACACACACACACCAGATACACACACACCAGACACACACACACCAGATACACACGCACACACACACACCAGATACACACACACACACACACACCAGATACACACACACACACCAGATACACACGCACACACCAGACACACACACACTCACACACAACAGACACACACACACACACACACACTAAGGTGTGCTGTCGGACAGGCAGTGAGTTTGTTAGAATGAGTTAGAAAGCTAATGATTGTGTTAAAGGCTGTTGATGATTGACCCTCGATGTGTTTGTCTGCTGACCTTTGGTGAGAGGGTGTTGAGGGTGTTTGGCCTGGGTCCACTCTGCTCACAACAGCTTCCCATGTGACCTACAACCCACTCCATTATCCCCCAGCCAGCAGGCAGCGTGGTGAGAGGGTGTTGAGGGTGTTTGGCCTGGGTCCACTCTGCTCACAACAGCTTCCCATGTGACCTACAACCCACTCCATTATCCCCCAGCCAGCAGGCAGCGTGTCAGCGTGTCCCTCTAAACACACACACATTAGCAGAGGTGTTTAATCATCAAATCACACACAGGCCTGCCCCTGTTCTCTCTCTCTCTCTGTCTCTCTCTCTCTCTGTCTCTCTCTCTCTCTCTCTCTCTCTCTCTCTCTGTCTCTCTCTCTCTCTGTCTCTCTCTCTCTCTGTCTCTCTCTCTCTCTGTCTCTCTCTCTCTCTGTCTCTCTCTCTCTCTCTCTCTCTCTCTCTCTCTGTCTCTCTCTCTCTCTCTCTCTCTCTCTCTCTCTCTCTCTCTCTCTCTCTCTCTCGTCTCTCTCTCTCTCTCTCTCTCTCTCTCTCTCTCTCTGTCTCTCTCTCTCTCTGTCTCTCTCTCTCTCTCTCTCTCTGCTCTCTCTCTCTCTCTCTCTCTCTCTCTCTCTCTCTCTCTCTCTCTCTCTCTCTCTTTCTTCTACTCATTCTCCATGGTGTGAGTGCAGCAGTGGTCAGGTTTAGGGTTAGTGAACAGTGTGAGTGCAGCAGTGGTCAGGTTTAGGGTTAGTGAACAGTGTGAGTGAAGCAGGGGTCCAGGTTTAGGGTTAGTGAACAGTGTGAGTGAAGCAGGGGTCCAGGTTTAGGGTTAGTGAACAGTGTGAGTGAAGCAGGGGTCCAGGTTTAGGGTTAGTGAACAGTGTGTGAAGCAGTGGTCAGGTTTAGGGTTAGTGAACAGTGTGTGAAGCAGGGGTCCAGGTTTAGGGTTAGTGAACAGTGTGTGAAGCAGGGGTCCAGGTTTAGGGTTAGTGAACAGTGTGTGAAGCAGGGGTCCAGGTTTAGGGTTAGTGAACAGTGTGTGAAGCAGTGGTCAGGTTTAAGGTTAGTGAACAGTGTGTGTATGTGTTAGTGTGGAGGGTTAATGGTCAGAGTTAATGTATGAGTCCAGTAGGTGTGTGTTAGTGTTAGGTGTTTGTTAGGGTTAGGTGTGTGTTAGAGCTAAGAGTGTGTAGCCGCGGTCAGTAAGTTAGTGTGTGTGTGTGTGTGTGTGTGTTCAGTGATGGCGTCAAACTCCACCACCCAGTTCTTTGCTCTGTCCCAGTCCTTCAGTATCTCTGACATCATCATCATCGCCGCTTACTTCCTGCTCAACGTAGCTGTCGGCATCTGGGTGAGACTACTGTCATACTGTCTGTCTCTTTAACCATGTGTCTGTCTGTCTCTGGGTGAGACTACTGTCATACTGTCTGTCTCTTTAACCATGTGTCTGTCTGTCTCTTTAACCATGTGTCTGTCTGTCTCTTTAACCATGTGTCTGTCTGTCTCTGGGTGAGACTACTGTGGTCCTGTCTGTCCCTTTAACCATGTGTCTGTCTGTCTCTTTAACCATGTGTCTGTCTGTCTCTTTAACCATGTGTCTGTCTGTCTCTGGGTGAGACTACTGTGGTACTGTCTGTCTCTTTAACCATGTGTCTGTCTGTCTCTGGGTGAGACTACTGTCATACTGTCTGTCTCTTTAACCATGTGTCTGTCTGTCTCTGGGTGAGACTACTGTCATACTGTCTGTCTCTTTAACCATGTGTCTGTCTGTCTCTTTAACCATGTGTCTGTCTGTCTCTGGGTGAGACTACTGTGATACTGTCTGTCTCTTTAACCATGTGTCTGTCTGTCTCTGGGTGAGACTGGTGTGGTCCTGTCTGTCCCTTTAACCATGTGTCTGTCTGTCTCTGGGTGAGACTACTGTGGTCCTGTCTGTCCCTTTAACCATGTGTCTGTCTGTCTCTTTAACCATGTGTCTGTCTGTCTCTTTAACCATGTGTCTGTCTGTCTCTGGGTGAGACTACTGTGGTACTGTCTGTCTCTTTAACCATGTGTCTGTCTGTCTCTGGGTGAGACTACTGTCATACTGTCTGTCTCTTTAACCATGTGTCTGTCTGTCTCTGGGTGAGACTACTGTCATACTGTCTGTCTCTTTAACCATGTGTCTGTCTGTCTCTTTAACCATGTGTCTGTCTGTCTCTGGGTGAGACTACTGTCATACTGTCTGTCTCTTTAACCATGTGTCTGTCTGTCTCTGGGTGAGACTGGTGTGGTCCTGTCTGTCCCTTTAACCATGTGTCTGTCTGTCTCTGGGTGAGACTGGTGTGGTCCTGTCTGTCCCTTTAACCATGTGTCTGTCTGTCTCTTTAACCATGTGTCTGTCTGTCTCTTTAACCATGTGTCTGTCTGTCTCTTTAACCATGTGTCTGTCTCTTTAACCATGTGTCTGTCTGTCTCTTTAACCATGTGTCTGTCTGTCTCTTTAACCATGTGTCTGTCTGTCTCTTTAACCATGTGTCTGTCTGTCTCTGGGTGAGACTACTGTCATACTGTCTGTCTCTTTAACCATGTGTCTGTCTGTCTCTTTAACCATGTGTCTGTCTGTCTCTTTAACCATGTGTCTGTCTGTCTCTGGGTGAGACTACTGTGGTCCTGTCTGTCCCTTTAACCATGTGTCTGTCTGTCTCTTTAACCATGTGTCTGTCTGTCTCTTTAACCATGTGTCTGTCTGTCTCTGGGTGAGACTACTGTGGTCCTGTCTGTCCCTTTAACCATGTGTCTGTCTGTCTCTTTAACCATGTGTCTGTCTGTCCCTTTAACCATGTGTCTGTCTGTCTCTTTAACCATGTGTCTGTCTGTCTCTTTAACCATGTGTCTGTCTGTCTCTGGGTGAGACTACTGTCATACTGTCTGTCTCTTTAACCATGTGTCTGTCTGTCTCTGGGTGAGACTACTGTCATACTGTCTGTCTCTTTAACCATGTGTCTGTCTGTCTCTTTAACCATGTGTCTGTCTGTCTCTGGGTGAGACTACTGTGGTACTGTCTGTCTCTTTAACCATGTGTCTGTCTGTCTCTTTAACCATGTGTCTGTCTGTCTCTTTAACCATGTGTCTGTCTGTCTCTGGGTGAGATTACTGTGGTACTGTCTGTATCTTTAACCATGTGTCTGTCTGTCTCTTTAACCATGTGTCTGTCTGTCTCTTTAACCATGTGTCTGTCTGTCTCTTTAACCATGTGCCTGTCTGTCTCTGGGTGAGACTACTGTGGTCCTGTCTGTCTCTTTAACCATGTGTCTGTCTGTCTCTTTAACCATGTGTCTGTCTCTTTAACCATGTGTCTGTCTGTCTCTTTAACCATGTGTCTGTCTGTCTCTGGGTGAGACTACTGTGGTCCTGTCTGTCTCTTTAACCATGTGTCTGTCTGTCTCTTTAACCATGTGTCTGTCTGTCTCTGGGTGAGACTACTGTGGTACTGTCTGTCTCTTTAACCATGTGTCTGTCTGTCTCTTTAACCATGTGTCTGTCTGTCTCTGGGTGAGATTACTGTGGTACTGTCTGTCTCTTTAACCATGTGTCTGTCTGTCTCTTTAACCATGTGTCTGTCTGTCTCTGGGTGAGACTACTGTGGTACTGTCTGTCTCTTTAACCATGTGTCTGTCTGTCTCTTTAACCATGTGTCTGTCTGTCTCTTTAACCATGTGTCTGTCTGTCTCTTTAACCATGTGTCTGTCTGTCTCTTTAACCATGTGTCTGTCTGTCTCTTTAACCATGTGTCTGTCTGTCTCTGGGTGAAACTACTGTGGTACTGTCTGTCTCTTTAACGATGTGTCTGTCTGTCTGGTGTAGAGTTGGTCATGCTAGCCAATGCTGTTAATAGTTATAGTGGAGGATTGGTAACTAATGGTGTTACTTAATAAGTAACTGTTACTACTAAGACAACTCTGTAGTGGAGGATTTAGTTTGTTTGGATGTTGTATATATGTGTATATATATACTCTGTCTGGTGTGTGACTCTGTGTAACTATGGAACTCTGTCTGGTGTGTGACTCTGTGTAACTATGGAACTCTGTCTGGTGTGTGACTCTGTGTAACTATGGAACTCTGTCTGGTGTGTGACTCTGTGTAACTATGGAACTCTGTCTGGTGTGTGACTCTGTGTAACTATGGAACTCTGTCTGGTGTGTGACTCTGTGTAACTATGGAACTCTGTCTGGTGTGTGTGACTCTGTGTAACTATGGAACTCTGTCTGGTGTGTGTGACTCTGTGTAACTATGGAACTCTGTCTGGTGTGTGACTCTGTGTAACTATGGAACTCTGTCTGGTGTGTGACTCTGTGTAACTATGGAACTCTGTGTAACTATGGAACTCTGTCTGGTGTGTGACTCTGTGTAACTATGGAACTCTGTGTAACTATGGACCTCTGTCTGGTGTGTCTGTCAGTCGTCGTGCAGGGTCAGCAGGAACACACTGAGTGGATACTTCCTGGCTGGGAGAGACATGGCCTGGTGGCCGGTGAGTCTGACTGGGAGAGTGTGTGTGTATCTGTTTGGCCGGTGAGTGGGTCAATCTCACAGTCTGTTACATCTGCTGTTGATCTCAAAAAGTCATGCCTTTCCTGCACTTCTTGTGGAAGATCGGAGCCTCTCTGTTTACCAGTTGTGTGTGTGTGTGTGTGTGTGTGTGTGTGTCTGTGTGTCTGTGTGTCTGTGTGTGTGTGTGTGTGTGTGTGTCTGTGTGTGTGTGTCTGTGTTTATGTGTAGATCGGAGCCTCTCTGTTTGCCAGTAGCGAGGGCTCTGGTCTGTTCATCGGTCTGGCAGGAACTGGAGCCGCTGGAGGCATCGCTGTGGCTGGCTTCGAATGGAATGTAAGACACAGTTACACACACAGTTACACACACAGTTACACACACAGTTACACACACAGTTACACACAGTTACACACACAGTTACACACGGTTACACACAGTTACACACACAGTTACACACAGTTACACACACACACAGTTACACACAGTTACACACAGTTATACACAGTTATACACACAGTTACACACAGTTACACACAGTTATACACAGTTATACACACAGTTACACACAGTTACACACAGTTATACACACAGTTACACACAGTTACACACAGTTATACACACAGTTACACACAGTTACACACAGTTATACACACAGTTACACACAGTTACACACACACACAGTTACACACAGTTACACACAGTTATACACAGTTATACACACAGTTACACACAGTTACACACAGTTACACACAGTTATACACACAGTTACACACAGTTACACACACAGTTACACACAGTTACACACACAGTTACACACACAGTTATACACACAGTTACACACACAGTTACACACACAGTTATACACACAGTTACACACACACACAGTTACACACAGTTACACACAGTTACACACACAGTTACACACAGTTACACACAGTTACACACAGTTATACACACAGTTACACACAGTTACACACAGTTACACACACAGTTACACACAGTTACACACACAGTTACACACAGTTACACACAGTTACACACACAGTTACACACAGTTACACACAGTTACACACAGTTACACACACAGTTACACACAGTTACACACACAGTTACACACAGTTACACACAGTTACACACACAGTTACACACAGTTACACACACAGTTACACACACAGTTACACACAGTTACACACAGTTATACACACAGTTACACACACAGTTACACACAGTTACACACAGTTATACACACAGTTACACACACAGTTATACACACAGTTACACACAGTTACACACAGTTATACACACAGTTACACACAGTTACACACAGTTACACACACAGTTACACACAGTTACACACACAGTTACACACACAGTTACAGTGGGGGAAAAGTATTTAGTCAGCCACCAATGGTCCAAGTTCTCCCACTTAAAAAGATGAGACCAATGGTCCAAGTTCTCCCACTTAAAAAGATGAGACCAATGGTCCAAGTTCTCCCACTTAAAAAGATGAGACCAATGGTCCAAGTTCTCCCACTTAAAAAGATGAGACCAATGGTCCAAGTTCTCCCACTTAAAAAGATGAGACCAATGGTCCAAGTTCTCCCACTTAAAAAGATGAGACCAATGGTCCAAGTTCTCCCACTTAAAAAGATGAGAGAGGCCTGTAATTTTCATCATAGGTACACGTCAACTATGACAGACAAAATGAGAGAAAAAAAATCCAGAAAATCACATTGTAGGAATTTTTAATAAATTTATTTGCAAATTATGGTGGTAAATAAGTATTGAATGTATCTAACAGCACCCCTGTCTCTATGTCTAGCCCCTCTATCTGATGCTGTCTGGTCCTAAAGAGGATGACGTTGTTGCCGCCCGTAGCATTGAAGGCAAGGGAAGCCAGCGAGCGTTTGGCCTCCCATGATTTAAAGAAAGTATAGAAATTAGCCAATCAGCGTTGAGCTCAACTGTGAATGGTCCTGGCACACCAAAAACAAAGTGTCCAGGGAAGGATTTGGCTTCAGCCCTTTCACATCGCATCAAGAGAGAAACGGCATCGACAGAAACAACTTGAATTGTTCCATCTCCTTGTGTTGTTCTCCTCCGGTGGCTAGCTAGCTAGCGAGCTCAAATGGTCCCTTTCCTAAATGAGCCATGGATGGAGATAGGGATTTTGGACTTTAATTCTTCGTACTGGCGAATGATTATAACGGCGATTCTGATCCAACCATTCATTCATACATTGCTGAATGGAAGTTCGGCTAGCGAGCATTATAGCCAGGTAGCCGAGGACAACAACAACTAAGAGCGTGTGACAGAGTGATAGACCGTTTCATCAACATGAAAGACAGGAGGATATCATTGGTGTTTCTCTACTAGTAGGGGGAGTCAACATGAAAGACAGGAGGATATCATTGGTGTTTCTCTACTAGTAGGGGGAGTCAACATGAAAGACAGGAGGATATCATTGGTGTTTCTCTACTAGTAGGGGGAGTCAACATGAAAGACAGGAGGATATCATTGGTGTTTCTCTACTAGTAGGGGGAGTCAACATGAAAGACAGGAGGATATCATTGGTGTTTCTCTACTAGTAGGGGGAGTCAACATGAAAGACAGGAGGATATCATTGGTGTTTCTCTACTAGTAGGGGGAGTCAACATGAAAGACAGGAGGATATCATTGGTGTTTCTCTACTAGTAGGGGGAGTCAACATGAAAGACAGGAGGATATCATTGGTGTTTCTCTACTAGTAGGGGAGTCAACATGAAAGACAGGAGGATATCATTGGTGTTTCTCTACTAGTAGGGGGAGTCAACATGAAAGACAGGAGGATATCATTGGTGTTTCTCTACTAGTAGGGGGAGTCAACATGAAAGACAGGAGGATATCATTGGTGTTTCTCTACTAGTAGGGGGAGTCAACATGAAAGACAGGAGGATATCATTGGTGTTTCTCTACTAGTAGGGGGAGTCAACATGAAAGACAGGAGGATATCATTGGTGTTTCTCTACCAGTAGGGGGAGTCAACATGAAAGACAGGAGGATATCATTGGTGTTTCTCTACTAGTAGGGGGAGTCAACATGAAAGACAGGAGGATATCATTGGTGTTTCTCTACTAGTAGGGGGAGTCAACATGAAAGACAGGAGGATATCATTGGTGTTTCTCTACTAGTAGGGGGAGTCAACATGAAAGACAGGAGGATATCATTGGTGTTTCTCTACAAGTAGGGGGAGTCAACATGAAAGACAGGAGGATATCATTGGTGTTTCTCTACTAGTAGGGGGAGTCAACATGAAAGACAGGAGGATATCATTGGTGTTTCTCTACTAGTAGGGGGAGTCAACATGAAAGACAGGAGGATATCATTGGTGTTTCTCTACTAGTAGGGGGAGTCAACATGAAAGACAGGAGGATATCATTGGTGTTTCTCTACTAGTAGGGTGAGTCAACATGAAAGACAGGAGGATATCATTGGTGTTTCTCTACTAGTAGGGGGAGTCAACATGAAAGACAGGAGGATATCATTGGTGTTTCTCTACTAGTAGGGTGAGTCAACATGAAAGACAGGAGGATATCATTGGTGTTTCTCTACTAGTAGGGGGAGTCAACATGAAAGACAGGAGGATATCATTGGTGTTTCTCTACTAGTAGGGGGAGTCAACATGAAAGACAGGAGGATATCATTGGTGTTTCTCTACTAGTAGGGGAGTCAACATGAAAGACAGGAGGATATCATTGGTGTTTCTCTACTAGTAGGGTGAGTCAACATGAAAGACAGGAGGATATCATTGGTGTTTCTCTACTAGTAGGGGGAGTCAACATGAAAGACAGGAGGATGTCATTGGTGTTTCTCTACTAGTAGGGGGAGTCAACATGAAAGACAGGAGGATATCATTGGTGTTTCTCTACTAGTAGGGGGAGTCAACATGAAAGACAGGAGGATATCATTGGTGTTTCTCTACTAGTAGGGGGAGTCTACATGAAAGACAGGAGGATATCATTGGTGTTTCTCTACAAGTAGGGGGAGTCAACAGGTTTTTCTACATGCACGAACACACACACACACACACACACACACACACACACACACACGCACTACACAGAAATCAGAACCATGGATAGTCACATCATATTTAGTTTCCGTTGATTGGACTAAATAGTTGTAGGTATCTTTTAGTTGTCACTCTATTAGACTAAGCAGATGTGATTAGATGATGTTGAAGTGGCGATAGTGTTTCAGCCAGCCGGCTAATTTTCAACCACAGTCCCTGGGAAGGTTATTAAAAACCATTACAATACAGACAAACAATGAGCAGTGAACATCATGCAGAGTAACATAGGACAAGCAACACGTAGCACACAGACAGAGAAACATAGGACAAGCAACACGTAGCACACAGACAGAGAAACATAGGACAAGCAACACGTAGCACACAGACAGAGAAACATAGGACAAGCAACACGTAGCACACAGACAGAGAAACACAGGACAAGCAACACGTAGCAGACAGACAGAGAAACATAGGACAAGCAACACGTAGCAGACAGACAGAGAAACATAGGACAAGCAACACGTAGCACACAGACAGAGAAACATAGGACAAGCAACACGTAGCACACAGACAGATAAACATAGGACAAGCAACACGTAGCACACAGACAGAGAAACATAGGACAAGCAACACGTAGCACACAGACAGAGAAACACAGGACAAGCAACACGTAGCAGACAGACAGAGAAACACAGGACAAGCAACACGTAGCACACAGACAGAGAAACATAGGACAAGCAACACGTAGCACACAGACAGAGAAACATAGGACAAGCAACACGTAGCACACAGACAGAGAAACATAGGACAAGCAACACGTAGCAGACAGACAGAGTAACATAGGACAAGCAACACGTAGCACACAGACAGAGAAACATAGGACAAGCAACACGTAGCACACAGACGGAGAAACATAGGACAAGCAACACGTAGCACTCAGACAGAGTAACATAGGACAAGCAACACGTAGCACGCAGACAGAGTAACATAGGACAAGCAACACGTAGCACACAGACAGAGTAACATAGGACAAGCAACACGTAGCAGACAGACAGAGTAACATAGGACAAGCAACACGTAGCACACAGACAGAGAAACATAGGACAAGCAACACGTAGCACACAGACAGAGTAACATAGGACAAGCAACACGTAGCACACAGACAGAGAAACATAGGACAAGCAACACGTAGCACACAGACAGAGAAACATAGGACAAGCAACACGTAGCACACAGACAGAGAAACATAGGACAAGCAACACGTAGCACACAGACAGAGAAACATAGGACAAGCAACACGTAGCACACAGACAGAGAAACACAGGACAAGCAACACGTAGCAGACAGACAGAGAAACATAGGACAAGCAACACGTAGCAGACAGACAGAGAAACATAGGACAAGCAACACGTAGCACACAGACAGAGAAACATAGGACAAGCAACACGTAGCACACAGACAGAGAAACATAGGACAAGCAACACGTAGCACACAGACAGAGAAACATAGGACAAGCAACACGTAGCACACAGACAGAGAAACACAGGACAAGCAACACGTAGCAGACAGACAGAGAAACACAGGACAAGCAACACGTAGCACACAGACAGAGAAACATAGGACAAGCAACACGTAGCACACAGACAGAGAAACATAGGACAAGCAACACGTAGCACACAGACAGAGAAACATAGGACAAGCAACACGTAGCAGACAGACAGAGTAACATAGGACAAGCAACACGTAGCACACAGACAGAGAAACATAGGACAAGCAACACGTAGCACACAGACGGAGAAACATAGGACAAGCAACACGTAGCACTCAGAGAGAGTAACATAGGACAAGCAACACGTAGCACGCAGACAGAGTAACATAGGACAAGCAACACGTAGCACACAGACAGAGTAACATAGGACAAGCAACACGTAGCAGACAGACAGAGTAACATATGACAAGCAACACGTAGCACACAGACAGAGAAACATAGGACAAGCAACACGTAGCACACAGACAGAGTAACATAGGACAAGCAACACGTAGCACACAGACAGAGAAACATAGGACAAGCAACACGTAGCACACAGACAGAGAAACATAGGACAAGCAACACGTAGCACACAGACAGAGAAACATAGGACAAGCAACACGTAGCACACAGACAGAGAAACATAGGACAAGCAACACGTAGCAGACAGACAGAGTAACATAGGACAAGCAACACGTAGCACACAGACAGAGAAACATAGGACAAGCAACACGTAGCACACAGACAGAGAAACATAGGACAAGCAACACGTAGCACACAGACAGAGAAACATAGGACAAGCAACACGTAGCACACAGACAGAGAAACATAGGACAAGCAACACGTAGCACACAGACAGAGAAACATAGGACAAGCAACACGAGCACACAGACAGAGAAACATAGGACAAGCAACACGTAGCACACAGACAGAGAAACATAGGACAAGCAACACGTAGCACACAGACAGAGAAACATAGGACAAGCAACACGTAGCACACAGACAGAGAAACATAGGACAAGCAACACGTAGCACACAGACAGAGAAACATAGGACAAGCAACACATAGCAGACAGACAGAGTAACATAGGACAAGCAACACGTAGCACACAGACAGAGAAACATAGGACAAGCAACACGTAGCACACAGACAGAGAAACATAGGACAAGCAACACGTAGCACACAGACAGAGAAACATAGGACAAGCAACACGTAGCACACAGACAGAGAAACATAGGACAAGCAACACGTAGCACACAGACAGAGAAACATAGGACAAGCAACACGTAGCACACAGACAGAGAAACATAGGACAAGCAACACGTAGCACACAGACAGAGAAACATAGGACAAGCAACACGTAGCACACAGACAGAGAAACATAGGACAAGCAACACGTAGCACACAGACAGAGAAACATAGGACAAGCAACACGTAGCACACAGACAGAGAAACATAGGACAAGCAACACGTAGCACACAGACAGAGAAACATAGGACAAGCAACACGTAGCACACAGACAGAGAAACATAGGACAAGCAACACGTAGCAGACAGACAGACAGAGAAGACAGGACCAAACACTACAGCATGAGGCCAGACCATTTGGGACCAGACCCAACTCAAACTAAACACTACAGCATCAGGCCAGACCATTTGGGACCAGACCCAACTCAAACCAAACACTACAGCATGAGGCCAGACCATTTGGGACCAGACCCAACTCAAACCAAACACTACAGCATGAGGCCAGACCATTTGGGACCAGACCCAACTCAAACCAAACACTACAGCATGAGGCCAGACCATTTGGGACCAGACCCAACTCAAACCAAACACTACAGCATGAGGCCAGACCATTTGGGACCAGACCCAACTCAAACCAAACACTACAGCATGAGGCCAGACCATTTGGGACCAGACCCAACTCAAACCAAACACTACAGCATGAGGCCAGACCATTTGGGACCAGACCCAACTCAAACTAAACACTACAGCATCAGGCCAGACCATTTGGGACCAGACCCAACTCAAACCAAACACTACAGCATTAGGCCAGACCATTTGGGACCTGACCCAACTCAAACCAAACACTACAGCATGAGGCCAGACCATTTGGGACCAGACCCAACTCAAACCAAACACTACAGCATGAGGCCAGACCATTTGGGACCAGACCCAACTCAAACCAAACACTACAGCATGAGGCCAGACCATTTGGGACCAGACCCAACTCAAACCAAACACTACAGCATGAGGCCAGACCATTTGGGACCAGACCCAACTCAAACCAAACACTACAGCATGAGGCCAGACCATTTGGGACCAGACCCAACTCAAACTAAACACTACAGCATGAGGCCAGACCATTTGGGACCAGACCCAACTCAAACCAAACACTACAGCATGAGGCCAGACCATTTGGGACCAGACCCAACTCAAACCAAACACTACAGCATGAGGCCAGACCATTTGGGACCAGACCCAACTCAAATCAAACACTACAGCATCAGGCCAGACCATTTGGGACCAGACCCAACTCAAACCAAACACTACAGCATGAGGCCAGACCATTTGGGACCAGACCCAACTCAAACCAAACACTACAGCATGAGGCCAGACCATTTGGGACCAGACCCAACTCAAATCAAACACTACAGCATCAGGCCAGACCATTTGGGACCAGACCCAACTCAAACCAAACACTACAGCATGAGGCCAGACCATTTGGGACCAGACCCAACTCAAACCAAACACTACAGCATGAGGCTAAACCATTTGGGACCAGACCCAACTCAAACCAAACACTACAGCATGAGGCCAGACCATTTGGGACCAGACCCAACTCAAATCAAACACTACAGCATCAGGCCAGACCATTTGGGACCAGACCCAACTCAAACCAAACACTACAGCATGAGGCCAGACCATTTGGGACCAGACCCAACTCAAACTAAACACTACAGCATGAGGCCAGACCATTTGGGACCAGACCCAACTCAAACCAAACACTACAGCATGAGGCCAGACCATTTGGGACCAGACCCAACTCAAATCAAACACTACAGCATCAGGCCAGACCATTTGGGACCAGACCCAACTCAAACCAAACACTACAGCATGAGGCCAGACCATTTGGACCAGACCCAACTCAAACTAAACACTACAGCATGAGGCCAGACCATTTGGGACCAGACCCAACTCAAACCAAACACTACAGCATGAGGCCAGACCATTTGTGACCAGACCCAACTCAAACCAAACACTACAGCATGAGGCCAGACCATTTGGGACCAGACCCAACTCAAACCAAACACTACAGCATGAGGCCAGACCATTTGGGACCAGACCCAACTCAAACCAAACACAACAGCATGAGGCCAGACCATTTGGGACCAGACCCAACTCAAATCAAACACTACAGCATGAGGCCAGACCATTTGGGACCAGACCCAACTCAAACCAAACACTACAGCATGAGGCTAAACCATTTGGGACCAGACCCAACTCAAACCAAACACTACAGCATGAGGCCAGACCATTTGGGACCAGACCCAACTCAAACCAAACACTACAGCATGAGGCCAGACCATTTGGGACCAGACCCATCTCAAACCAAACATTTGGTCCCAAATGGTCTGGCCTCATGCTGTAGTGTTTGGTTTGAGTTGGGTCTGGTCCCAAATGGTCTGGCCTCATGCTGTTGTGTTTGGTTTGAGTTGGGTCTGGTCCCAAATGGTACCCTATTCCCTATATATTGTACTACAGTTGACCAGAGCCCAGATCTCATATGAACTGTATTGATTCATTTTTAAATATAGATATATTTGTAAATATTGATGTCACAAATGTATTATTTGTACAGTTCTTTATTAAACATGTAATTATTAGTCACATTTGACTGTGTACAACCTGGCAGTGCAACATCTTTTTGTGAGAGTCAGGTGGATATATCTCGTTTTTGCTACGTCTTTCTGTGAGAGTCAGGTGGATATATCTCGTTTTGCTACATCTTTCTGTGAGAGTCAGGTGGATATATCTCGTTTTGCTACGTCTTTCTGTGAGAGTCGGGTGGATATATCTAGTTTTGCTACGTCTTTCTGTGAGAGTCAGGTGGATATATCTCGTTTTGCTACGTCTTTCTGTGAGAGTCAGGTGGATATATCTCGTTTTGCTACGTCTTTCTGTGAGAGTCAGGTGGATATATCTCGTTTTGCTACGTCTTTCTGTAAGAGTCAGGTGGATATATCTCGTTTTGCTACGTCTTTCTGTGAGAGTCAGGTGGATATATCTCGTTTTGCTACGTCTTTCTGTGAGAGTCAGGTGGATATATCTCGTTTTGCTACGTCTTTCTGTGAGAGTCAGGTGGATATACTCTCGTTTTGCTACGTCTTTCTGTGAGAGTCAGGTGGATATATCTCGTTTTGCTACGTCTTTCTGTGAGAGTCAGGTGGATATATCTCGTTTTGCTACGTCTTTCTGTGAGAGTCAGGTGGATATATCTCGTTTTGCTACGTCTTTCTGTGAGAGTCGGGTGGATATATCTCGTTTTGCTACGTCTTTCTGTGAGAGTCAGGTGGATATATCTCGTTTTGCTACGTCTTTCTGTGAGAGTCAGGTGGATATATCTCGTTTTGCTACGTCTTTCTGTGAGAGTCAGGTGGATATATCTCGTTTTGCTACGTCTTTCTGTGAGAGTCAGGTGGATATATCTCGTTTTGCTACGTCTTTCTGTGAGAGTCAGGTGGATATATCTCGTTTTGCTACGTCTTTCTGTGAGAGTCAGGTGGATATATCTCGTTTTTCTACGTCTTTCTGTAAGAGTCAGGTGGATATATCTCGTTTTGCTACGTCTTTCTGTGAGAGTCAGGTGGATATATCTCGTTTTGCTACGTCTTTCTGTGAGAGTCAGGTGGATATATCTCGTTTTGCTACGTCTTTCTGTGAGAGTCAGGTGGATATATCTCGTTTTGCTACGTCTTTCTGTGAGAGTCAGGTGGATATATCTCGTTTTGCTACGTCTTTCTGTGAGAGTCAGGTGGATATATCTCGTTTTGCTACGTCTTTCTGTGAGAGTCAGGTGGATATATCTCGTTTTGCTACGTCTTTCTGTGAGAGTCGGGTGGATATATCTCGTTTTGCTACGTCTTTCTGTGAGAGTCAGGTGGATATATCTCGTTTTTGCTACGTCTTTCTGTGAGAGTCAGGTGGATGTATCTCGTTTTGCTACGTCTTTCTGTGAGAGTCAGGTGGATATATCTCGTTTTGCTACATCTTTCTGTGAGAGTCAGGTGGATATATCTCGTTTTGCTACGTCTTACTGTGAGAGTCGGGTGGATATATCTCATTTTGCTACGTCTTTCTGTGAGAGTCAGGTGGATACATCTCGTTTTGCTACGTCTTTCTGTGAGAGTCAGGTGGATACATCTCGTTTTGCTACGTCTTTCTGTGAGAGTCAGGTGGATATATCTCGTTTTGCTACGTCTTTCTGTGAGAGTCAGGTGGATATATCTCGTTTTGCTACGTCTTTCTGTGAGAGTCAGGTGGATATATCTTGTTTTGCTACGTCTTTCTGTGAGAGTCAGGTGGATATATCTCGTTTTGCTACATCTTTCTATGAGAGTCAGGTGGATATATCTCGTTTTGCTACGTCTTTCTGTGAGAGTCAGGTGGATATATCTCGTTTTGCTACGTCTTTCTGTGAGAGTCAGGTGGATATATCTCGTTTTGCTACGTCTTTCTGTGAGAGTCAGGTGGATATATCTCGTTTTGCTACGTCTTTCTGTGAGAGTCAGGTGGATATATCTCGTTTTGCAACGTCTTTCTGTGAGAGTCAGGTGGATATATCTCGTTTTGCTACGTCTTTCTGTGAGAGTCAGGTGGATATATCTCGTTTTGCTACGTCTTTCTGTGAGAGTCAGGTGGATATATCTCGTTTTGCTACGTCTTTCTGTGAGAGTCAGGTGGATATATCTCGTTTTGCTACGTCTTTCTGTGAGAGTCAGGTGGATATATCTCGTTTTGCTACGTCTTTCTGTGAGAGTCAGGTGGATATATCTCGTTTTGCTACGTCTTTCTGTGAGAGTCAGGTGGATATATCTAGTTTTGCTACGTCTTTCTGTGAGAGTCGGGTGGATATATCTCGTTTTGCTACATCTTTCTGTGAGAGTCAGGTGGATATATCTCGTTTTGCTACGTCTTTCTGTGAGAGTCAGGTGGATATATCTCGTTTTGCTACGTCTTTCTGTGAGAGTCAGGTGGATATATCTCGTTTTGCTACGTCTTTCTGTGAGAGTCAGGTGGATATATCTCGTTTTGCTACGTCTTTCTGTGAGAGTCAGGTGGATATATCTCATTTTGCTACGTCTTTCTGTGAGAGTCAGGTGGATATATCTCGTTTTGCTACGTCTTTCTGTGAGAGTCGGGTGGATATATCTCGTTTTGCTACGTCTTTCTGTGAGAGTCAGGTGGATATATCTCGTTTTGCAACATCTTTTTGTGAGAGTCAGGTGGATATATCTCGTTTTGCTACGTCTTTCTGTGAGAGTCAGGTGGATATATCTCGTTTTGCTACGTCTTTCTGTGAGAGTCAGGTGGATGTATCTCGTTTTGCTACGTCTTTCTGTGAGAGTCAGGTGGATATATCTCGTTTTGCTACATCTTTCTGTGAGAGTCAGGTGGATATATCTCGTTTTGCTACGTCTTACTGTGAGAGTCGGGTGGATATATCTCATTTTGCTACGTCTTTCTGTGAGAGTCAGGTGGATACATCTCGTTTTGCTACGTCTTTCTGTGAGAGTCAGGTGGATACATCTTGTTTTGCTACGTCTTTCTGTGAGAGTCAGGTGGATATATCTCGTTTTGCTACGTCTTTCTGTGAGAGTCAGGTGGATATATCTCGTTTTGCTACGTCTTTCTGTGAGAGTCAGGTGGATATATCTCGTTTTGCTACGTCTTTCTGTGAGAGTCAGGTGGATATATCTCGTTTTGCTACGTCTTTCTATGAGAGTCAGGTGGATATATCTCGTTTTGCTACGTCTTTCTGTGAGAGTCAGGTGGATATATCTCGTTTTGCTACGTCTTTCTGTGAGAGTCAGGTGGATATATCTCGTTTTGCTACGTCTTTCTGTGAGAGTCAGGTGGATATATCTCGTTTTGCTACGTCTTTCTGTGAGAGTCAGGTGGATATATCTCGTTTTGCAACGTCTTTCTGTGAGAGTCAGGTGGATATATCTCGTTTTGCTACGTCTTTCTGTGAGAGTCAGGTGGATATATCTCGTTTTGCTACGTCTTTCTGTGAGAGTCAGGTGGATATATCTCGTTTTGCTACGTCTTTCTGTGAGAGTCAGGTGGATATATCTCGTTTTGCTACGTCTTTCTGTGAGAGTCAGGTGGATATATCTCGTTTTGCTACGTCTTTCTGTGAGAGTCAGGTGGATATATCTCGTTTTGCAACGTCTTTCTGTGAGAGTCAGGTGGATATATCTCGTTTTGCTACGTCTTTCTGTGAGAGTCAGGTGGATATATCTCGTTTTGCTACGTCTTTCTGTGAGAGTCAGGTGGATATATCTCGTTTTGCTACGTCTTTCTGTGAGAGTCAGGTGGATATATCTCATTTTGCTACGTCTTTCTGTGAGAGTCAGGTGGATATATCTCGTTTTGCTACATCTTTCTGTGAGAGTCAGGTGGATATATCTCGTTTTTGCAACATCTTTCTGTGAGAGTCAGGTGGATATATCTCGTTTTGCAACATATTTTTGTGAGAGTCAGGTGGATACATCTCGTTTTGCTACGTCTTTCTGTGAGAGTCAGGTGGATATATCTCGTTTTGCTACGTCTTTCTGTGAGAGTCAGGTGGATATATCTCGTTTTGCTACGTCTTTCTGTGAGAGTCAGGTGGATATATCTTGTTTTGCTACGTCTTTCTGTGAGAGTCAGGTGGATATATCTCGTTTTGCTACATCTTTCTATGAGAGTCAGGTGGATATATCTCGTTTTGCTACGTCTTTCTGTGAGAGTCAGGTGGATATATCTCGTTTTGCTACGTCTTTCTGTGAGAGTCAGGTGGATATATCTCGTTTTGCTACGTCTTTCTGTGAGAGTCAGGTGGATATATCTCGTTTTGCTACGTCTTTCTGTGAGAGTCAGGTGGATATATCTCGTTTTGCAACGTCTTTCTGTGAGAGTCAGGTGGATATATCTCGTTTTGCTACGTCTTTCTGTGAGAGTCAGGTGGATATATCTCGTTTTGCTACGTCTTTCTGTGAGAGTCAGGTGGATATATCTCGTTTTGCTACGTCTTTCTGTGAGAGTCAGGTGGATATATCTCGTTTTGCTACGTCTTTCTGTGAGAGTCAGGTGGATATATCTCGTTTTGCTACGTCTTTCTGTGAGAGTCAGGTGGATATATCTCGTTTTGCTACGTCTTTCTGTGAGAGTCAGGTGGATATATCTAGTTTTGCTACGTCTTTCTGTGAGAGTCGGGTGGATATATCTCGTTTTGCTACATCTTTCTGTGAGAGTCAGGTGGATATATCTCGTTTTGCTACGTCTTTCTGTGAGAGTCAGGTGGATATATCTCTCGTTTTGCTACGTCTTTCTGTGAGAGTCAGGTGGATATATCTCGTTTTGCTACGTCTTTCTGTGAGAGTCAGGTGGATATATCTCGTTTTGCTACGTCTTTCTGTGAGAGTCAGGTGGATATATCTCATTTTGCTACGTCTTTCTGTGAGAGTCAGGTGGATATATCTCGTTTTGCTACGTCTTTCTGTGAGAGTCGGGTGGATATATCTCGTTTTGCTACGTCTTTCTGTGAGAGTCAGGTGGATATATCTCGTTTTGCAACATCTTTTTGTGAGAGTCAGGTGGATATATCTCGTTTTGCTACGTCTTTCTGTGAGAGTCAGGTGGATATATCTCGTTTTGCTACGTCTTTCTGTGAGAGTCAGGTGGATGTATCTCGTTTTGCTACGTCTTTCTGTGAGAGTCAGGTGGATATATCTCGTTTTGCTACATCTTTCTGTGAGAGTCAGGTGGATATATCTCGTTTTGCTACGTCTTACTGTGAGAGTCGGGTGGATATATCTCATTTTGCTACGTCTTTCTGTGAGAGTCAGGTGGATACATCTCGTTTTGCTACGTCTTTCTGTGAGAGTCAGGTGGATACATCTTGTTTTGCTACGTCTTTCTGTGAGAGTCAGGTGGATATATCTCGTTTTGCTACGTCTTTCTGTGAGAGTCAGGTGGATATATCTCGTTTTGCTACGTCTTTCTGTGAGAGTCAGGTGGATATATCTCGTTTTGCTACGTCTTTCTGTGAGAGTCAGGTGGATATATCTCGTTTTGCTACGTCTTTCATGAGAGTCAGGTGGATATATCTCGTTTTGCTACGTCTTTCTGTGAGAGTCAGGTGGATATATCTCGTTTTGCTACGTCTTTCTGTGAGAGTCAGGTGGATATATCTCGTTTTGCTACGTCTTTCTGTGAGAGTCAGGTGGATATATCTCGTTTTGCTACGTCTTTCTGTGAGAGTCAGGTGGATATATCTCGTTTTGCAACGTCTTTCTGTGAGAGTCAGGTGGATATATCTCGTTTTGCTACGTCTTTCTGTGAGAGTCAGGTGGATATATCTCGTTTTGCTACGTCTTTCTGTGAGAGTCAGGTGGATATATCTCGTTTTGCTACGTCTTTCTGTGAGAGTCAGGTGGATATATCTCGTTTTGCTACGTCTTTCTGTGAGAGTCAGGTGGATATATCTCGTTTTGCTACGTCTTTCTGTGAGAGTCAGGTGGATATATCTCGTTTTGCAACGTCTTTCTGTGAGAGTCAGGTGGATATATCTCGTTTTGCTACGTCTTTCTGTGAGAGTCAGGTGGATATATCTCGTTTTGCTACGTCTTTCTGTGAGAGTCAGGTGGATATATCTCGTTTTGCTACGTCTTTCTGTGAGAGTCAGGTGGATATATCTCATTTTGCTACGTCTTTCTGTGAGAGTCAGGTGGATATATCTCGTTTTGCTACATCTTTCTGTGAGAGTCAGGTGGATATATCTCGTTTTGCAACATCTTTCTGTGAGAGTCAGGTGGATATATCTCGTTTTGCAACATATTTCTGTGAGAGTCAGGTGGATATATCTCGTTTTGCTACGTCTTTCTGTGAGAGTCAGGTGGATATATCTCGTTTTGCTACGTCTTTCTGTGAGAGTCAGGTGGATATATCTCGTTTTGCTACGTCTTTCTGTGAGAGTCAGGTGGATATATCTCGTTTTGCTACGTCTTTCTGTGAGAGTCAGGTGGATATATCTCGTTTTGCTACGTCTTTCTGTGAGAGTCAGGTGGATATATCTCGTTTTGCTACGTCTTTCTGTGAGAGGCAGGTGGATATATCTCGTTTTGCTACGTCTTTCTGTGAGAGTCAGGTGGATATATCTCGTTTTGCTACGTCTTTCTGTGAGAGTCAGGTGGATGTATCTCG